>NC_091130.1:158697951-158757951 GCF_040183065.1 Periplaneta americana
TGCGTACAATTTAAAAGTTGCCTCTTTACACCACGAACCTGATATTGCTTCTCCTTTTGAACGCCTTTACACGAACTACATGATGTAATGTGCCTGTTCAACAGTGGAATAATTTCCTTCCCTCACAGTTTTTCTTTTTTCCAACCATCCCTGGACCGAAGTCTGGAAACAGCATGCTTCACAAGGCACAAGTTCATAAAAATTCAGCACACAACTCGACACTTCAAATGAATTTTTCAAACTGAAACTTTTTTCCCGTTTATTGAAGTCAAATGAGATATTCAGTCTACCTGCACTAAAAGACTGTGAAGCAAACAATAAGACAGAACTGTTACGGGTTTTTGTACTTTCCACAATTTCCATTGCATGTTCTTTCTTTACATCAGCTATCGCTATACTACATCGGCTTAGAGAACGACTCTGACAGTTGCGTGCGGCGTTGCCAATATGCACCGGCTGAAGCTACGCTCGCGCGGCGGAACAATCGAAAGTGTTTCGTTTATAGTTGGCGCCAGGGATTTCGGCAGATGGATTTTGTTAATCTGAACTGGAGAGCGAGTTCTCACCGCTGCAACATCGGTTGTTATCTCTGTCGCAGTGGAATGGGTAGGGCATAAGAGTAAACATGCACGCCCGAGTATTCTATTGGACAGTCACCTCCAAAAACTAAACAAATATTACAGTAGTCTATATATGTCTTTGGTATTCCCAAGAAACTAGTTCCATTCATTAAAATGTGTCCCAGTGAAACGTACAGCAGAGTCCGTATAGGTCAGTTTCTATCTGATGCGTTTCCAATTCACTGCGGGCTAAAGCAAGGAGATGCACTATCATCTTTACTTTTTAACTTTGCTCTAGAATATGCCATTAGGAAAGTCCAGGATAACAGAGAGGGTTTGGATTTGAACGGGTTACATCAGCTGCTTGTCTATGCGGATGACGTGAATATGTTAGGAGAAAATCCACAAACTATTAGGGAAAACACGGGAATTTTACTGGAAGCAAGTAAAGCGATCGGTTTGGAAGTAAATCCCGAAAAGACAAAGTATATGATTATGTCTCGTGACCAGAATATTGTACGAAATGGAAATATAATCTGTTTTTTATATATATATATATGTATATGGAAATATGTTAATTCTTAGTCAATAGATAAGTCTGAGTTTTACGAAATACGAACATTAAGAGATGGAAAATGGGAGGCAGTAATGATCAAAATAATTATACCGATTAATTTTTTTAACCAGCAGACGTGCAGCCTTTAAATTTAAAACAAAGATTCATTCCTAAAATTGGGTTAGACTACTCAACTCATCTCTCAGAATTGTTTCTAAAATTTATAAGGAAAGTAAAAAAATTCAATTTCATGTAGGCTACTCCCTTCAAATAACTTCAGGTTTTTTTTTTTTTTTTTTTTTTACTTCCGCGCAGAGAGCAGAGAGAAAGGAGTTGATATTTTAAAAATTCACTAAAGTATTCGTTAAAAACTTTAAATTGGGAGATTCATGAGGAAGTACATTGTGTATCTTCAGATGGTTCTTTTAGACGGGCAGACATTATTGCTATCAACGGACGATTAAAACGGGCTCTTGTTCTTGACCCTACTATCAGTTTCGAAAGAAACCTAAATCAGACCACTGAAGTTAATATTGAGAAGAAGTCCATATATGAACCTTGTCTGCCGTATCTTTCTCCAAAGTACAACGTCCCTCTTAAACAATGGTCTGTTATTGGTTTGCTGTTTGGCAGTAGAGGTTCAATCACAAAATTCACATGGAATTATCTTAAGGAACTTCACATTCCTTTTGTTTATGTAATGTCTATTCTTATAAATATTATCAGGGATTCTCTTCAAATATTACATCATCATCTCTATTTCAATTAATCAAGTTATATTTGCCTTCAACAATTAACTTTCTTTTTTCTTTAATGTATCACATCACATTATTGTACATGTTTATTGTATTCAGGATCCTTGTGGTCACTCAAAATTCTTTCAGCTGATGTCTATAATTTAGAAATGTATTTAACAAGAGACGTAAAATTTAAAATGAAGGTTACTCTCTACAACATTGGTTAACATTCTTAGATTTTTTAAATACCATATCCTAAGGTACTGATGAAAGCAGAAGGGAGTGAGAAATCTCATGTCATCCGATCTCGATGAAAGTCGATATCTGGGGATCTTTGCGATCACAGAATAAGAATAAGGTATTATTTTGTCCGACTTTGTCCCTGAAGTGGTGAAGTGGGACAAAAATGGGTGAAAAATTAATTAGATATCTTAGGGGTTTTCGAGACGAAAATTACGAATAATACAATTTGTGTGAATTCAATATGGCAGTTTCAGTACTATGAATCATATTTTCAAAATGAAAAAATCGGACACCGCAAATATACATAAACACAGGTAACACATGTACAGTATTTAAGGGGGTAGGTAACACCTTTTGAGAGTAGGCCTATAGATTTAGTAAAATCCAAAGTGTAATTTCTACATATTCTGAATGAATGTTGTGCTGGAATTTAGTATAGTAATCAGCCAATACCTCTGGATTAATCAACTTTTTAGAATCCATAAAATACAGTATTTATTGTGAATGGTAATTATATTTTTCAATTGGTGCAATTTGTGCAGGGAAAATTGGTTTCTCCGATATTTTGTACGATTTCGAATATTTTAAAATGCTTTCTTCTCTGTTCTATTCACAATGTGCTTGTGAAGAAATTATTGCCCTTGTAATATCCATTACAATCCTATTTATTATACTCTTATATAAATCTAACTTCCGCAGCATGCAATTTTACCCAACTAACCAAATTATATTTTGATTAATAAGAAGAATCGTAATTTTATTAACTTGAATTGTCGCACCACCAGTAGACGATCCCTAGATTATTGCTGGACAAATCTTGTATATTGAGCTGGTAAGGGTAGGATTATACGGTGTATATATGCGCCATTTAATGCTTTTCCTTTTAATTTATAAAATGTAGGAAACGTATTGTAAAATCATTGCGAACGAAAGTCATGTACATGTATTTAAGGTATTCTTTGAGTCGGGCTGTACCGTGGTGTGTTATCTATACTAATAATAAATCTGTAGCCGAAATTTTTCTGGTAATTTTCGATTTTCCAAAAATAATTGGTCCCAACATATATAATTAACCACCCTGAAACCGAAAATCGCTTTTTTGAAATTTTTGTTTGTATGTCTGTCTGTCTGTCTGTCTGTATCTTTGTTACCTTTTCACGCGATTATGGCTGAACGGATTTCGATGAAAATTGGAATATAAATTAAGTTCGTTGTAACTTAGATTTTAGGCTATATGGCATTCAAAATACATTATTTAAAACGGGGGTTATAAGGTGGCCTGAATTAAATTACTCGAAATATCTCGCTTATTATTGATTTTTGTGAAAAATATTACATAACAAAAGTTTCTTTAAACATAATTTGCGATAAGTTTTATTCCTTGAAAAATTTTGATAGGACTGATATTTAATGAGATAAATGAGTTTTAAAATTAAAATAACTGCCATCTAAGCCCGTGTAATGAATTAAAAAACAAATGACTTCGTCTATAAGGGGCCTTGGACAGCAACAATCAAAAGCTATGAAAGATAGCCTACAGAAAAATGTTTCTGTGTTTCTATGAAGTAATATCGGAAGCTAAATTAACCGATTTGTATAATTAATTATTATTTCACCATTGGAAAGTGTAGTTTCTCTAGATGGACATAATCCTATAATGTTATTACAGTAACTTCTGACATAATGTAATATGTAATATTATTATAATGTAATTTAGGGTTCAGAACCATAGTGGGCCAAGCGCCATTTACTGAATACGTAGAAAACAAGGGTTAAAATTAAGTTAGCCATAATTCAATGGAAACCTATAACAAGTAAAATAAAGTATACACATTAAATCTAAATGATGTCAATGTTCATTAAACTATGGTTGCATGTAATAAAAATTAGAAACATGTTAAAGGAATTGTCATTGCACCAAATGAGTGTCTCTGGACCAAAATGATCGCATTTTAATATTTTAAATACAATTTAAATTAAGTAACATATTAAACGATTTATCCTTCTATCAAACACGAATGTTCGATGGATCAAACGTCCTATTTTAATTATGTAATTACTTTATATTTATTTCTAACGGGTGCAGCGGAGCGCACGGGTACGGCTAGTTAATAACGATACGAGAGGCGAGTGTGAAGATATAAACGACAGACAGCCTTATCGCAATTCATTCTTGCAGTTCTCACAAAACACTGGCTCGCCTACTGGAAATATCATTGTGGTCATCTGCCAAAATCGGTGCATCCGATTATACTAACGACCACGTTGTTCTGTTCCAAGAGACATGGCAACGCCAAACCGTTACCATGGAGATGTTTACAAATTCCCGTAACGGGATAGGCCAGCTCAAGGTCTAACATCTCTCTCGCTTCCTCTCTCCCTTCCACACGAGAACTGTCAGAGTCGTTCTGTAAGCGGATATGGTATAAAAATACATATGCCCAGTTTACTTACTTACTTACTTACTTACTTACTTACTTACTTACTTACTTACTGGCTTTTAAGGAACCCGGGGGATCATTGCCGCCCTCACTTAAGCCCGCCATTGGTCCCTATCCTGAGCAAGATTAATCCAGTCTCTACCATCATATCCTATCTCCCTCAAATCCATTTTAATATTATCTTCCCATCTACGTCTCGGCCTCCCCAAAGGTCTTTTTCCCTCCGGCCTCCCAACTTACACTCTATATGCATTTCTGGGTTCGCCCATACCTGCTACATGCCCTGCCCATCTCAAACGTCTGGATTTAATGTTCCTAATAATGTCAGGTGAAGAATACAATGCGTACAGCTCTGTGTTGTGTAACTTTCTGCATTCTCCTGTAACTTCATCCCTCTTAGCCCCAAATTAATGCTGTGCCTAAATTCCCTCTTTCCTTCCATAAATAAGCTTCAAACATGACGAACACTGCAAACAATTAGGAAAAAAGTTATCTATTTTTGCCGTTTCCTGAAAATTGTTAAGAATGGATGTAGACAGTTTTGGAATTGGAGGCTGGCTTTTAAGGAACCCGGAGGATCATTCCCGCCCCCACATAAGCCCGCTATTGGTCCCTATCCTGAACAAGATTAATCCATTCTCTACCATCATATCCCACCTCTCTCAAATCCATTTTAATATTATCTTGCCATCTACGTCTCGACCTCCCCAAAGGTCTTTTTCCCTCCGGCCTCCCAACTTACACTCTATATGCATTTCTGGGTTCGCCCATACCTGCTACATGCCCTGCCCATTTCAAACGTCTGGATTTAATGTCTGCTATTTTTTATTATTAGTGTTGTTATTATTATTATTATTATTATTATTATTATTATTATTATTATTATTATTACTATGGTTATTAATCGTTTCTACTCTGTAGATGAGTTTCTTAACATAAATTCATACGAAATTGTTTTTTAATAAATAAAGTTATTTACATTAGTTACAATTATTACACAAGAGTGAAGTGTTTTCATTAATTTTAGAGTTTAAAAATGTTTTGTGTTTTCATTCTAATTACTGTTTTCAATTATATGTGTATTTTCAAATGTATGTTTTTTGTTACGAAGCCTATTACTGTATGTTTGATGGCTTAATAAATTGAATTATTATTATTATTATTATTATTATTATTATTATTATTATTATTATTATTATACACAAATCTGTGAGCACAATAATGTGCCTTGAATATCATACACGAGTCTGGTCCTCACAGTACAAATAAATGTACAATGACTGGCATTTGTTTCGTGTTTAATTTCTGCAGTTGTAGAAGGGTGTGACTTGCATCCCAGATTAGATAACAATTAATTCCATCCTCTGACAGAAGTTACGTTAACAGCCGGACACTTGTCTGAGATCACGAGCCAGGTGGCAATGACTTGCAAGGGGTTAGCGAGCTGCACTCGTGCTCCAGTCTCACTTTAGCTGATTAGCTGGTTGGACTTTCTCCCGAGTCTTGTAATGCTATTATGAATTATCGGACTCACCTCCCTGTCTCTGATAACACAGACGCTTTGATGTTCGCTCACAGAAAGGAAGGGAATAATACGCGGCGTTATTTACGATGTTTGTTATATATGGAAGCAATTTTCAATCCAACTACCACGCCTCTGAACACATTATTGTTCGCGAAGATCAGACTATATTTTGCAACCACAGAACACGGTCTTCAAAAAGCCGTATATGGACTGAATTGCTTAGCACAACAATATCATCGAAATAAAGTGTTGCGTTTTAAGAAACAAAAGTGATCGAGCAAGCGAACTGGTTGAATTATTTAGGCTGCATGACGTCATGTGAACACATTAATGATGTAGACATGAAACTCTCTAAATTCCAAAAGCTAGGTACGATCAAACGAAAATGTAGACAAGAGGGAGTACCGGTACTCGTTACAGATTATTATTATTATTATTATTATTATTATTATTATTATTATTATTATTATTATTATTATTATTATTATTATCTGAATCTCTTTCTCCAGCCTCGAGATGCATAAAAATAGTAACATGCAGGGATGTGATTACAATTATTCATTTAATGTATAGTACTGGCATATTGATAAGTGGAAGACAATAGTAATATACGTTACAAGAGCGGTATGTTGACGTTTTCATGGTCGAGGAAAAGATTGAAAAAGCGAAACGTAGTTGAGCTTTTTTAATTTCCGAGAACATGAAAACAAACATACCGCTCGTGTATCGTACATTATTTTGTGCGAAGATCGTTTATTACATACCTGAAAGACGAATTTCTATTTAGTTGCAATGAAATCTCCATGTTGGTTTCTGTTTAATGACGCCAACTTCGGAAAACCAAAATATCTTTCTTCAACATTGTGACTGTAAAATGTTTTCTGTGTTTACTATACTCCAGCAGGCCGTGATATACGTCTGTCTTTCCCCCCCCCCCCCCAGTCTATAAATGCGAACTTAAAACAAACGGTAAGGTTATGTAATGATTTATTTTTCATTTTAATATTTTAACAATATTATTTATATAACATATTGCAGTAATAACATCGGCATCTGGAATCTTGTTGATTTTTTCACGGCTTCCTTAATGTTACTTGTATCAGGAATGCAATAAGTTTCGTGGAGTAGTAGGCTTTACTTAATTTTTGCAAATATTTAAAAACAATAATTAACATTGCAATTTAGGTGAAATTGCAGTGGTAAGTTTCCAATTTATAATTATTACTATGTTAAACGTCTCTAAAAATAATATGTTAAAAGCCTAAAGCAGTAAAATGAATGTCGCGCTTAAGCGAAAAGAAGAGGAAAATTGTTATGTGTGTTACGTTGGGAATACTGAATGTGTTAAAAAATGTTATGTTTTATTTAACGACGCTCGCAACTGCAGAGGTTATATCAGCGTCGCCGGATGTGCCGGAATTTTGTCCCGCAGGAGTTCTTTTACATGCCAGTAAATCTACTGACATGAGCCTGTCGCATTTAAGCACACTTAAATGCCATCGACCTGGCCCGGGATCGAACCCGCAACCTTGGGCATAGAAGGCCAGCGCTATACCAACTTGCCAACCAGGGCGACTATACTGAATGTGGTATTTCACACTTACCGCATATTGGTTCTGTGCGGAAAACAAGCAAATACGCACGATCTCGCACAAAATGGTTTTACATGCAAGAAGTGAAAGGGAAGTTTTACCTTGCTTACATACTTACTTACATATGGCTTTTAAGGAACCCGCAGGTTCATTGCCGCCCTCACATAAGCCCGCCATTGGTCCCTATTCTGTGTAATATTAATCCAGTCTCTACCGTCATATCCCACCTCCCTCAAATCCATTTTAATATTATCCTCCCATCTACGTCTCGGCCTTCCCAAAGGTCTTTTTCCCTCCGGCCTAACAATCTATATGCATTTCTGGATTCGCCCATACGTGCTACATGCCCTGCCCATCTCAAACGTCTGGATTTAATGTTCCTAATTATGTCAGGTGAAGAATACAATGCGTGCAGTTCTGCGTTGTGTAACTTTCTCCATTTTCCTGTAACTTCATCCCTTTTAGCCCCAAATATTTTCCTAAGCACCTTATTCTCAAACACTCTTAACCTATGTTCCTCTCTCAAAGTGAGAGTCCAAGTTTCACAACCATACAGAACAACCGGTAATATAACTGTTTTATAAATTCTAACTTTCAG
The DNA here is from genome assembly GCF_040183065.1 of Periplaneta americana. NCBI lineage: Eukaryota > Metazoa > Arthropoda > Insecta > Blattodea > Blattidae > Periplaneta > Periplaneta americana. Next base: position 158,706,204 of record NC_091130.1, read on the forward strand.
ATTTTTTGACAGCAGACTGGATGATAAAAGCTTCTGAACCGAATAATAACAGGCATTTCCCATATTTATTCTGCGTTTAATTTCTTCCCGAGTGTCAATTATATTTTTTACTGTTGATTGTACCTCTCTGTAGCGTTGTGGTAAGGTGAATGACTTTAGTGTATGGGGACACAGGTTCGAGCCTATACTCAACTCATACGTATTTTGGCGGCCGGGTAGCTCAGTTGGTAGAGCAGCTGGATACGGACTGGAGGGTCCGGGGTTTGATCCCAGGCAGTGACAGGATTTTTTTCTCGTCGCCAAACTTTCAGAACGGCCCCGAGGTTCACTCAGCCCCCTATAAAATTGAGTACCGGGTCTTTCCCGGGGGTAAAAGACGGTCAGAGCGTGGTGCCGACCACACCACCTCATTCTAGTGCCGAGGTCATGGAAAGCATGGGGCTCAACCTCCATGCCCCCCAAATGCCTTCATGGATACCTTTTACCCTTTTTTTTTTTCAAGATATTAGAATTTTTCTACCTCTTCAAACGATATATTTCCAAGCTATACAAGTAAAATTTACACATTTGTAAAATCGCTCCTTCATCGTGAAACAATACACTTGTAAAGTATCCAAAATATCATTTTTTTTAACTTCCTTGGTAAATTTAAACTTTACGAACTCCGATTGCGAAACAGAACTTTACAATTTACAAGAATTGTAAATATTGTGTCCCGTTATCTGTGAAAGTGTGTCTTTAATGAGAACAAAACTAACCGGAAGTGTCAGTGCTTGAAACTAGAGTGCAGAATGATTACTTCAGAATTGATTACCAATCTACCGCGATGTCCAATTGACGTGTACAAGCGGCTGACCCACAAACATTGCGAAAATGTCTGATAACCGGCAGCAGATCGTCTAAACACAACAAAGTGTGGTAAGCGACAGATAAGGACAGTGCAACACAGTATAATACGAGACAGCGAGCCACTCTGCGAGGAAGGTAGCGGCCAAGGAACGGACGGACGGACGGGTAAGTTGGAAATTCGTGTCGTTACACATAGGCTACAAGTTTCATATTATTCACAAAGTGACACACAACATTATACAATTCTGAACACTATTCAATTCACCACGTGATGAGTTCAGGAAGTAACTTCCGATTATTATTATTATTATTATTATTATTATTATTATTATTATTATTATTATTATTATTATTATTATTATTATTATTATTATTATTTAGTTCGATTAATTAAAATGTGTCTCAGTGAAACATACAGCAGAGTTCGTATAGGTCAGTTTCTGTCAGATGCGTTTCCAATTCACTGTGGGCTAAAGCAAGGAGATGCACTATCACCTTTACTTTTTAACTTTGCTCTAGAGTATGCCATTAGGAAAGTCCAGGATAACAGAGAGGGTTTGGAATTGAACGGGTTACATCAGCTGCTTGTCTATGCGGATGACGTGAATATGTTAGGAGAAAATCCACAAACGATTAGGGAAAACACGGGAATTTTACTTGAAGCAAGTAAAGAGACAGGTTTGGAAGTAAATCCCGAAAAGACAAAGTATATTATTATGTCTCGTGACGAAATTATAGTACGAAATGGAAATATAAAAATTGGAAATTTATCTCTTGAAGAGGTGGAGAAGTTCAAATATCTTGGAGCAACAGTATCAAATATAAATGACACTCGGGAGGAAATTAAACGCAGAATAAATATGGGAAATGCGTGTTATTATTCGGTTGAGAAGCTTTTATCATCCAGTCTGCTGTCCAAAAATCTGAAAGTTAGAATTTATAAAACAGTTATATTACCGGTTCTTCTGTATGGCTGTAAAACTTGGACTCTCACTCTAAGAGAGGAACATAGGTTAAGGGTGTTTGAGAATAAGGTGCTTACGAAAATATTTGGGGCTAAGCGGGATGAAGTTACAGGAGAATGGAGAAAGTTACACAACACAGAACTGCACGCATTGTATTGTTCACCTGACATAATTAAGAACATTAAATCCAGACGTTTGAGATGGGCAGGGCATGTAGCACGTATGGGCGAATCCAGAAATGCATATAGAGTGTTAGTTGCGAGACCGGAAGGAAAAAGACCTTTAGGGAGGCCGAGACGTAGATGGGAGGATAATATTAAAATGGATTTGAGGGAGGTGGGATATGATGATAGAGAATGGATTAATCTTGCTCAGGATAGGGACCGATGGCGGGCTTATGTGAGGGCGGCAATGAACCTCCGGATTCCTTAAAAGCCAGTAAGTAAGTATTACTACTACTACTACTACTACTACTACTACTACTACTACTACTACTACTACTAGTGGCCTGTAGCAGCAAATGCTGGTTCTTGATTTTCGACAAATAAAATAATGATAATAATAATAATAATAATAATAATAATAATAATAATAATGATTTTATTTAATTATCATCTATTTATTTTATTTATTTACTAATATTTATAGAGCCAATAACAGTTCAGCAAAAGAAAACAGCACAAGATTTACAGTGAACAAGGAATTACAAAAACAGTGCATGAAAATAATTATTCAATAACAGACAAATACAAGTACACAATAATGGCAAAATGAATAAATATTACTCGTTGCACGAATGATTGCTGGCGGCCAGTAGGCGAACTAAAGCATGAAAACTGGATCGTATCGTTTAACGTAGCGCCAATGCCGCTCTCGAAATCGGCAATCATTCGTGCAACGAGTTATAACTGTAAAATACATCGTACAGAATAACTCGAGACTAACGAATCAAATTAGAACTGAATGAGATAGGTGTGTATACTTATAGTCCCGTTGCTCTAATTTCCGGCAGCCAATCGCGTTGAAGGTATTTTACATTTAAACGTGTGCGTCTTGTGATTCGCTGAGGAAGACGTTATTCATTTCTTAAGGCTCGATAAATACTCAATATATAAGCCGCCATTTTGGCTCTTTCGTTGCCATTCGCAGAAAGCACAATTATTTGCTAAATTATGGTGCGTTTGATTTATTATCATAGGAGCGACGACATGATAATGTTTAACGGTGTGGCAAATAGATTCCTCGTCTGGTAGCTCGGCAACGAAAGAACAAAAATGGCGAACGATACTACCTACCTAGACTTTATAGAGCCTTCACTTCCTAAGACGTAAGCAAAGAGGAGGAGTCACGCCGGGAATAACAGCGTCGCGACTATAATATAAGAATAAGCAAAGAACAAAACTATACATTATTAAACGGATCCGAATTAATACCATGTAAATCGGATCTCTTCCCCGCCATTAACACTTTCGCACAACGCACTTCGTTTACATTTTTCTGTCAAACAGAGACAATAATCATAAACTTATCCCGTAAAACAAACGAAAGTAGCTTGCAAAAACAAAAGTATTCATTCGCGAAAAATAAAGTAGTTCTTATGATTTTCGTAAATTTTACAGCTTGTAGAGTTTTCCTTGAATTTCATTAGCAAAATTGCACTAGCCATTCAATATTGAACAATTTGATACATTATACTATGCAGGGATTCTTTTTTTAAGAATCAGCGAGTTATGGTACTATTTTATATAATATTGATTGCTATCCAAGACCATCCGTATAGATTCGTTTGGCGACTCGGGAGCATAATATGAATGTTGTACTATTCCTTTGCTGTGGTGGGGTTGCTACAAGCATCGTGAGGTGCAATTCAATACTCAGTAGACCTGCAGAGCGAATTGGCTGCATCTTGCTGATACCAAAAAATATATACACTGTGTATGAGCTATTCCATCTCAAATCGACCGAAATATAGAGAAAATTGACCTTACAATTTCTAAATACAATGAAACTTTTTCTGTCCGTTGACAACTGTGATACAATGCTTTGTGCAAAGTTTCAGGCATCAGAACTTCATAGTGTTTAAATTAAAAATATTTAAATTTATCGTATTTTCATAAAATTAGCGACTTTAAACTGTTTTAGCTCCGAAACCCTTTCACCCAATGATCAGAATCATGGTTTATTTTTATGCTGAGAATTTAAAGTTTATATTGACATGTAAACAGTTTTTCTTACTTTTTATGGAAATGGAGAAATTTAGATTTTTCTTCATTAAGACGCCTTTGACCACGAAAAAATATTTTTAAAATATATAGTTAGATTCCGCATTGAAAGTACAAATAAACACATATTTTTTACTGGTGCACCGTTGATAAGAAAGTATTGAAAATATCAAATAAATAAAATAAATAGTACGCGCGTGAACTAACCAGCTGACTGTGAGGCGGGAGCTAGCCGAGACAAGCAAGGCCAGGAGACAAACACGTGATGTTTCGTCTAGTAGCGCATAGCTGGACTAGCTTTGTCACAAGTTTTCATAAACACAGGAGTAAAATGGCGCCCAACGCTCGCTTATCTTCAGCTCTCGGCCAGTGCGTGCGGTACTGCGCCGTTCAAGTCTAGGCGTGTGAAAATAATCTATTTAATACCCTCGAAACTTATTGCCGAGCCACTAAGCAAACAATGCCGAATCCCTCTTAATAATGCAAGGTTTTTTCTCAATATTTTTTTACATTTTTACAAATTGGCAAAAAGCCTAAAAGTAAGTAAAATCAGATTATCTGTCTCTCTGTGTACAATAAAAATAAGGATTACTTCTTAACATAACCTACCAAATTTCAGCTTCAAAATGAGCTCTCGTTCAATGTTCTGCAGTAAATGGTTCCAGAGTTCTGAGCGCTGAAAGAGGCTTGTTTTTATAAAATACGCTAAATTTGTCGCTCAACAATACGAAAACCGTTTGACTTTCGATAGTATATTTTTGAAAATGCACTCTCCTCAGCACCTTGTATAAATAGGGAAAAAATTAGAGTACAAAAAAATGCGAGGTTTTTTGCTGATCGATTTCATATGGAATAGCCCGTATGCATGTACATCCGTTACGTCACCAGAACTGAAAAATCGCTTGAAAGCTCTAGAAAGGTGATGTAAGAACGTAACAGGACACCAGACATTAGACTGGATGAAAGAAGAGGAAAATATTAGATTGTATTGTTACGATTTACGGTAAGTCACTGAAAAGCGAATTCCCAGTGAATACTAATGAAGTCCTCATGATTGATATTAATGCATATTGTACAATCGTTACACTGTAACAAATACGCGTTTCGTTGTTTTTAGTTGTTACATAAGAAGAAACACCTGTTATCTTGGTTTGTACACTATTTTTTTTTCTAAATATCTATTTCTCTTTCTTTTGTTTCAATAAAATATATACTACGTTCACTGCATACTTTATCACAGTAGTTTTATGTATTTGCGAGGGCAAAATTCCTATAAGACCTTTAGATCTATATATTGTAGGGTCTACATGGCCAGCAAAATTGCTACAGCTTTATTGTAGCAGGATCTCTAACGTGAGTATGTACGTACGTCACTATTCGCTCCTGTATAAATGCACCAATGGAGTGTAAGAATATACTGAGTTCTAACCAATCAAGTCCAACTATAAACTGCAATCCCGTCGCACCTGATGAGCATTTGTTTAATATCTTGTCGAAATTGATGTTCTGATGTTAAATATTTTCACACAACATTATTATATTTCTGGTATGGTAGAGTGATTTTCTACAACAAACACGGTTTTTGTAATCGAATTTCATAGTGGAATCATATAATTTGAGTTCATTGAAGCAATATTTCTCTCTCTATGTGTTGTATAGAGTGACTATTTATATCTGAAGTGCTTTGTTGTCTTTTGTTCTTCCCTGATGAATTCTGCATAATTATATTAATTTGTCATATATCTTTCTTTAACATGTAATTAACTGACACAAGAAAGCTAGAGATAATAATTGTATGTAGGCACTACTTTTATTTAATTTTAACTTTGTTTTACTATCTCATCTTTCAAGAAAAGAGAAAATTTTCATCATTTTCATTTTTCCTTAACAATACAGTGGGCCGTGATATTTCATGATGGCAGTGCTGGCAAATATAAGTATTAAATATCTTAGTTTATAATACGAGTATAATCTGTTTCTGTATGTTATAAATTATTTATTAATACATTCGCAAAATAGTCTTACTGAAATATCACAAGAATTCTGATCATGTTTATCACTAAAAGAAACAAAGGCTCTACCTAGTTCAAGTAAAATGTTATAACCTCAAATATTCGTTTAATTTTGCTGTTTCACTGATCATAATTTCTACAGCTATTGTCAAATGTTTGCCCATGAATTTCATATTGCAGGGGGCCAAGGCCATGCTGGCGAAAGAAATAATATCAAGTTAGCAACTTGAATAACTTATTTAATTGTAATATAATAATATGAATCCTCTTTTTTAATAATTATTTATTTATTATTATTCGCGAAATAATCTTATTCAAATATCACGGGAGTTCTCATCTCTTTGTATTACACGCTACCAAAATACCGACAAGATGACAACTCTTGTTATAGCTTACCGTTTGGAAATCATAACCGTGACATGATAAATTAAAATGGCATTTCAGTAAGTGCAATTTTAAAAAAATTTAAACCTTCTCAACTAAACTGGAACTTACTAAACTTAAAACGTAAACATTTAGCATTTCACATGAAATTTACAGTAGAGGAAAATAATTAATAGGCTACACTGCACATCCGGTAGAAAGCAAAATCTGAGCCCACGGTTAGTGTGTCTGATAGTGGAGCGAGCGGGTCCGGGTTCAAATCCTGACTGGGACAAGTTACCTGCTTGAGGTTTTTTCCGGGGTTTGCCTCAACCCCTGGGTAACTTTCGGCGCTGGCCCTGAGCACTCGAAATGGTGCAATCTAGTTCAACAATACAAAAGTCTTACTACTCCATTGACGCGCCATAAGCAATGTTCTGTAGTCTTGTAAAACTTTATTAACTACCAAATCTGCTGCCACTGGTGGGTTTTCTAATTCTTTAAATCTGATACAAGCTTCTAGAAAGAACTCAAACTGCAGGCAAAAAACATTAGGGGTACGAAACCTGAACTATATCCACATTCATAATAGCTGATATTGAATTAGTGTGATTAGAGTTTGCAGAGGCAATTTCATTTCTTCCACAAATATAATTTAATAGCATCCACTTAATTCCGGAACGATTAAACCCAAACGAAATAATACTGCATGAGCAAAAATATACGAACTGTTCACTACGGCAATATCAAATCTTGTGTAAGAAGGCAGCGTGTAGAAAATAACGATATTAGTAGGGCAGGTTGCCCTTTTATCGGTCAGACCATAATACTGGTCACCAGATAGTTACACATTCATAAGCTAGATAGGAGAAGCAACCTGTTATGCAGTGATAGCCGGTGACAAAGGAGCTTGGTTCCTCGCATAGGGTTCAGTGTTTGCCTCTCCAGTCACAAACCTTCGTGAAGAGAGCACCACGTGGTTTTTGTATTACGCTGGTGAAGTCTGGACCATCACTGATTGTGTTTAGGTGAGTTGTTCTTATCTATTATATTTTGTGCGAGATCGTGCGTATTTGCTTGGTTTCCGCAAAAAACCAATCCGCGGAAAGTCTAAAATTCCACATTCAGTATTCCCAACCTAACACACATAACAATTTCCCTCTTCTTGCCGCTTAAGTGACATATTGATTTTACTGCTTTAGGCTTTTAACATATTTTTAGAGACGTTCAATATAGTAATAATTAGAAATTGGAAACTTGCTACTGCAATTACATCTAAATTACTGCAATATGTTATATAAATAATATTGTTAAAATATTAAAACGAAAAATAAATCATTACATAACCTTACCGTTTGTTTTAAGTTCGCATTTATAGACTGGGGAAAAAAAAAGACAGACATATATCACGGCCTGCTGGAAAACATTTTAAAGCAACAATGTTGAAGATAGATATTTTTGTTTTGCAAATTTGCCTCATTGAACAGAAACCAAGATGGAGATTTCATTGCAATAATTAGAAATTCCTCTTTCAGGTATGTAATAAACGATCTTCGCACAAAATAATGTACGATACACGAGCGGAATGTTTTCTTTCAATTCTCGGAAATTAAAAAAGCTCAACTACGTTTCGCTTTTTCAAACTTTTCCTCGAACATGAAAACTTCAACATACCGCTCTTGTAACGCATATTACTATTATTATATACTTAACATACCTAAGCAATGATTTAATATGCTTACATTACGAAAAATGTTGTTATATATGATTCATTTGTCATTATCTTTATAACCCCTTTCTTGCCCTAGTGCCGATCACGATGTCTGTTCCTAATACCGGTCATGCAGAAAGTCTCGTAACAACAGTAGTAAACTAATTGTTCATTTCAGGGGGATTATTGCCAAGATGGCAGCAACCAAGAAAGGCAAATGAGATGAAAAAAACATGAACATGACTGTTGATGGTATGATGGCGGAAACATTGACTCTGAGGGAAGCAGCTGATCGCTTCTCTATCCCTAGAAGCACTTTGAGTGACCGTGTATGTCCTCTTAAAAAGGGAAAATGCATTCAAATTGCACCCTCAATGGGAAGGTTTAAACAAACCTTTGACGATGAACTAGAGGGCGAACTTGTTTCGTATCTCAAATATCTTGATAGCTGTTTCTTGCCTGTAAATAAAACTGAATTCTTAAAGCTAGCCTGTGCTCTGGCTGAGCTTTTCAAATTGCCCCACCGATTCAATAAAATAAAGAAAACTGCAGGGAACAAGTTTTATCGGGGATTTACAAAGCGGCATCCCGAATTTTCTTTGCGTTGTGCTCAGTCAACAAGCCTGCAGAGAGCTCAAGGCTTTAACAAGGAGCAAGTAGATGCTCTTTTTGACAAATTAGAAGAACTTATGGATATGTAGCCTACTCATTCCCTCCAAACAAGATATTCATTTGAGACGAGACGGGTGTCAGTGTTGTACATTCAGATTCTCAGAAAGTGTTGTCCATTAAGGGAAAAAAAACAAGTAAGCAAGCTAACATCAGGTGAACGGGGCAGGAATATCACAGTGATGCTTTGCATTAATGCTGCTGGTGACCAATTCATCCCGCCTTTATTTGTATTTCCGAGAATTCGAATGAATCCACAGCTGATGAAAGATGCGCCAGAGGGTAGCATTTTTGATGCCCCAAAAAGCGGCTGGATTTATAATAATAATAATAATAATAATAATAATAATAATAATAATAATAATAATAATAATAATTTATTTAACCTGGCAGAGTTAAGGCCATACGGCCTTCTCTAACACTCAACCAGGAGTAAAGACTGCGTTACAAAAACACTACAAATTTACAAAGTACACTACAATTTTACACACAAAAGTGAATAAGATAATAATAATAATAATAATAATAATAATAATAATAATAATAATAATAATAATAAAAAATAAACAACAAATAAGAAGAAATCGGACATAATATATAACATACAGAAAGAAAGAAAAAAGCATAATAATATGTGAACAGCAGGTCAAAATAAATGAGGCATACAAAAAAAAGACAATTATTCATAATAATAATAATAATAATAATAATAATAATAATAATAATAATAATAATAATAATAATAATAAAAAAATAAGAATAGTAATAATGATGATGATGATAATAATAATAATAATAATAATAATAATAATAATAATAATAATAGTAATAAAATAGTGCAGTACAAAGTATACAGTGAATACAATCGGTTCGGTTTCAGGATTTATTAAATGGCTGAAGGCTTTCATTGAGAGAGTAAATCCTACAGAACAAATTCCAGTTCTGCTCATCTTAGATGGTCACAGTACACACAAAGATCTTCAAGCTATTATTCTTGCCAAAAAGCATCACGTCCATATGTTGAGCCTTCCCCCACATACAACACACAACCTCCAGCCTCTGGATCGTGCAGTCATGAGGCCTTTCAAATCTGCATACAATGCAGCTTGTGAAGAGTGGATGGGCAAGCATGAAAACTGGGGTTGAAAATTACAGGCAAAGACATCTGCGGATTCGTAGGAACTGCGTTCAGCAAAATATGTAAGATTGGAATTGGCAAAGTCAGGGTTCCAATGTACAGGGATATATCCCTTCAACAGGAATATTTTTTCAGAACTGAATTTCCTACCAGCGTCAAACACAAGAAAAGTGGAAGAGGGAGGTGAACGAGGCAAACCTTCAGCAGAGTCTACAAATTTCCATGTCGACTCTTTGCCAGAGTCATCATCGACACTTCCGAAAAATCCAGTGGTTAACATGGCTGTTCCTTCGATGTCTAGATCTACAGACTTCCAGAAGGCCTTAGCTAAGGTCTCTCCTGTAGCTGATGATCTGCAGAGGAAAATCGTTAACAGAAAAAGGAGAGGAGAGAAAAGTGCAAATCTAACGTCCACCCCCTTTATTAATATGTTACAAGAAAAAAAAGGAAATCGAGCGACAGAAGAAAGAAAAAGCGTTGTGTGGAAAAAATGACCCTAAGAAGAAGGCAATTTCAGGCGGTAGGCCTACCAGCTTGGAAATGAAAATGAAGTCAACAAAAAAGACAAAAATGATACCGAGGAAACTGAATGCATTATTTGTGGCGAATCTTTTGAGGAGGATTGGGTGCAGTGTTGCAAGTGTTGTGGTTGGGCTCATGTAGGTTGTGCAGACAGTGAAAAAATGTTATGTTTTATTTAACGACGCTCGCAACTGCAGAGGTTATATCAGCGTCGCCGGATGTGCCGGAATTTTGTCCCGCAGGAGTTCTTTTACATGCCAGTAAATCTACTGACATGAGCCTGTCGCATTTAAGCACACTTAAATGCCATCGACCTGGCTCGGGATCGAACCCGCAACCTTGGGCATAGAAGGCCAGCGCTATACCAACTCGCCAACCAGGTTGACTGCAGACAGTGACCAAATAGTCTATTTTGTATGTGAGAATTGCAAGAAATGACTAAGACTGATACATATCAAGAGAATAGACATAATTGTAGTATTTTCATTTAAATTTTGTGTAACTTTCAGTCATACCTTTGTTTTTCCATGTAAACCAACGTGACCGGTACTGGGGACAGTTTTTTGAAAGTCATTATCTCAACAGTTTAGGAAACACTAAATCATGAGTAATTAAACGTAAGTTATTTGATACAATTCTTGTACTGACTTATTATTCATTTCCCGTATCCTCAGATTTCAGTTTTGTTTAAATTCATTAACAGATTTACCCGAAATAATGATAAAGACTTAAGTGACCGGCACTAGGGTAACCTCCCCTAATCAAATTACCTCTATGAAGCATATCACTATATGTCTAGAGAGAAGTTGTCCCTCAGATTGAGTTCGGTTAGGCTACGATGTTTATCAAAAATGCTAATTCCACTCGTTCAATTTGTGTACAGCTACAGATTGCCATTAACTTAAATCGTACACATAAGTTCTTGTTTAGTCAACAGTCCGAACACAGATCTGAACCTCACAAGTGATACCAACAAGGCACCACTTATGAGGCGACTAAGCCAGGAGATAATGAGTAGGGTGGTCAGTACCTTACCCCCTCCATTGCATACATCGCCGATTAGCTACATATCACTCTAATCAGACTTCAGATGCACACAAACAATTTTAGCATGCAGGCTTTCACGGCCGGTGTCTAGTTGAAACGGAGCTTTCGGGCTAAGATACCGTGGTCTACTGGTGCAGATGTTACCAGACGTTTCGTCTACTACTACGGCAGACATCTTCAGTGGTTAGGTATCCTCGGTCGAAGTCTTCTGCTCGGGATACCTGTAGCAACAGTTGCTACTTCCACCGAGGATACCTAACCACTGAAGATGTCTGCCGCAGTAGTAGACGAAACGTCTGGTAACATATGCACCAGTAGACCACGGCATCTTAGCCCGAAAGCTCCGTTTCAACCATACAAACAATAGTTCTTCCTCTGACACATATCGTCAAGCGAGATGTACTGCCTGATAATAGATGTACATATCAGCCAGAACCTCAATCAGAGGTATATTATGAGTAGATAGGGGAATTTTAGGCCCTAAAAAGTTGCATTTTAGGCGCCTAAAATAGGCTCTTAAAATCCTTTATTTAGGCCCTATAAAATAAAAAACAGGTTTTTTTTTTTGTTGAAGAATATCACTAATACAAGAGTGTTTTTCATTCACATTTCCATAGTTTGCTTCGCAGTAGATGATCAGCACCTATTGTGACTATTGTGTCGCTCACTGCTGTACTTACAAATGGTGAGAAAAAAGGAAGGGGTTGTTATCTGTCTTGGAATGTAAGAGAATGCTTATTCGGTACAACCCAGCGAGTTTGTGTTAAATTGCTGACAGAGGAAGATATAATAATAATAATAATAATAATAATAATAATAATAATAATAATAATAATAATAATAATAATAATAATAATAATAATAATAATAACAATAATAATAATTTGTCCCGCAGGAGTTCTTTCACATGCCAGTAAATCTACTGACATGAGCTTGTCGCATTTAAGCACACTTAAATGCCATTGACCTGGGCTGGGATCGGGATCGAATCCGCAACCTCGAGCACAGAAGACCAGCGCTATACCGACTACGCTACCCAGGTCAACTGAAAGTTGGTATTTTAGGATTGAAAGACTGTAAGAATGAGAAGGGGTGGCCTGGAGGTACTTCTGTGTTGTGTGGTTCACTGCTAGGAAGAAGTTGTTGTTATCCGTCTTGGAATGTAGGCCTAAACGGTACAGGGTGTTACGAACAACAGTAAATAGTTACGAAAAAGATGCAAAAATAAAAAAAAAACTTAGAAATAGGCACTAACGTTGAATAGGTATTTTAGGCACTATAAACCCCCTTTATTTATACCTATATTTCCATGAAAATGTAAATATTATATCTCAAGCCTGTATGTATCAAGGAAAAAAATAGGTTTTTGCCCAAATTTCGCTCTCTAATTATGAGTAATAGATGCAAAACACGGTGAGCTAAGGCATACCTTAGACTGCCATGTTGTCCTTTGGTTTCACTTCTCCATAACATAGGCCTATTTTCCTGGCAAAGTGTTCGTAGTACAGGGCCAACAGTCTTTATTTTGTGGTTTAACCTTCAACTCTGGAGTGAAATTTACTTGCATACTAGATACTAGAGCGATAAAATGTCATTAGTATAGTAATTAACAAACGCGCTTATTAAGTTTGACCGACATCGAGCTAATTTCAGCATGAAAGTGAAAGTACTGTCTCCAGATAAGACTGGTTTCGTTCGAAACAGGCCTACTTACCTCTACTGGCCGTGTGCACCATTCTCGATCATCTAGCCCGTTTATCAGCAATCACGGAAACATGGTTAATTCTTGACAATGATCAAGTTACAGATGCGGTGCACCGACATTTTCCCTCGATCAACTCAGTACCGTCAGCTGACGGTACGCTCGCTTGAGAAGAAAAATCTGAGCGCTAGGTTACCGCGTATAAAACAGCGAACGAACGCACTCTGTCAATTATCGCTTCGTTTTTGTTTGTCGGACTGCTTTCAAACATCCGCACAGATTTCAAATAACAAGTTTCAATAATAATGGAAGAAAAAAAGAAAAGAGCACCGAACTTCTCACAGTTCGAAGTGGGAATTCCTTTAGAACTCGTCAGCAATTCTGCATCAATATTACAGAATAAAAGTTCTGACGGAAGTTCTCTAAGAGAAAAGCAGGCTACCTGGTTGGATTTAACCTCACAATTCACATGAGTTATACGTGTTTACATAATTCCACATAATTTATAACGTAATTTATACAGTGGTTATTTCATATTATTGATAATAATTCGGAAAATTTCAGTATACGGATACCTCACTGACAATTACCTTGAAATAGGCTACTAAAAAGAACAGATTTGTATGTGTTTGTCGAATGCTCATCATCTTGCTTACGAAAAGACACATTTCAGTGCCAATAATTTATTTGGGAAATTTTCAGTATACGGATACCTCGCTAACATTAATTTTAAAATTAAAAAAAAAAAAGAAAAAAAAAACAATTCGTCTGTTTATGTCGAATACGCATCATCATGCATACGAAAAGGAAGTTTTTAGTGCCAATTTATTTTGTGTGCACAAGGTTGGAATTTTGGAGTAAGCGGGAAAGGAAAGTATCCTTGTTCTGAAATTTATCCATTTATTTTGTGTTCACAAGGTTGGAATTTTGGAGTAAGAGGGAAAGGAAGGTATCCGTGTAATTTCTCTTAATTCAAGCGTAAATAGCCTAATTGTCCAAAACGTCATGTAGGTCCTAATAGTTTCAAACGGCAAATCTATAGCTAATAAGTGATAATCTCGCATTCTACAAAATGGTTATTTAGTTTTGCTATATTATTACCGGCATAGAATAACTACTTTATTATTATGTTAACAAAATTGGACAATTAGGCCTAAATAATATTTTGTCCTCAAGTAAAGTCCCGATCTTCCAAAGAGAAACATATATAAAACATTAGTCTATTTTGAGAAAAAAGAACATTTTTATTATTCATCTACAAACTTACTCTTTCTACAATAACACCAATTCTGTTATTTCCGCAGTGATTTGCTTGTTCAAGATGCATCATTTCATCTTCAATTCCATCAAGTACGTCAAATCGTGCCGCCATTTTGGTTTTCTCGACTTGACCATGTTCAATTCAAGATAATCGGTCCCACACCCGTGATCAAATTTGATCATCATCAACTCGTTTGTTTAATTTGATCGAGATTGATACTCCGCAAATTGGCGTTGAAGATGGTCAAGTGCCGACTTAACCACGGTCAAATTTTAATCGAGAATGGTGCACACGGGCATAAGTCGTCGCAATAACCAGACATTAACTGCCATCCTCTCTCCGTAATGCTAGCGTAGTAGTAACAGCAATAGCAGCAGTAGCAGAAGCAGTGGTAGTAGCTGTAGTACCAGTAGCAGTAATAGTAGTAGCAATATTAGTAGCAGTAGTAGTAGCAGTGGTAGTAGTAGCAATATTAGTAGTAGTAGGAGTAACAGTGTAGTATAATAGTAGTAGCAGTAGCAATATTAGTAGCAGTAGTAGTAGTAGCAGTAATAGTAGTAGTAGCAGTGGTAGTGGTAGTAGTAGTAGTACCAGTAGTAGCAGTAATAGCAGTAGCAATATTAGTAGTAGCAGTAGCAATATTAGTAGCAGCAGTAGTAGTAGTAGCAGTGGTAGTAGTAGTAGCAGTAGCAATATTAATAGCAGTAGTAGTAGCAGTGGTAGTAGTAGTAGTTGCAGTGTAGTATAATAGCAGTAGTAGTAGTAACAGTGGTAGTAGTAGTAGTAGTAATAGTAGTAGTGATAGCAGTAGTAGTAGCAGTGGTAGTAGTAGTAGTAGTAGTAGTAGTAGTAGTAGTTGCAGTGTAGTATAATAGTAGTAGTAACAGTGGTAGTAGTAGTAGTAGTAGTAGTAGCAGTGATAGCAGTAGTAGTAGCAGTGGTATTAGTAGTAGTTGCAGTATAGTATAATAGTTTTAGTAGTAGTAGCAATGGTAGTAGTAGTAGTAGTAGTAGTAGTAGTAGTAGTTGCAGTGTAGTATAATAGTAGTAGTAGTGGTGGTAGCAGTAGTAGCAGTAGCATATTAGTAGCAGTAGTAGTAGTAACAGTGGTAGTAGTAGTAGTAGTAACAGTAGTAGTAGTAGTAGTAGTAGTAGTTGCAGTGTAGTATAATAGTAGTAGTAGTGGTGGTAGCAGTAGTAGCAGTAGCATATTAGTAGCAGTAGTAGTAGTAACAGTGGTAGTAGTAGTAGTAGTAACAGTAGTAGTAGTAGTAGTAGTAGTTGCAGTGTAGTATAATAGTAGTAGTAGTGGTGGTAGTAGTAGTAGCAGTAGCATATTAGTAGCAGTAGTAGTAGTAACAGTGGTAGTAGTAGTAGTAGTAGTAACAGTGGTAGTAGTAGTAGTAGTAGTAGCAGTGATAGCTGTAGTAGTACAATGGTAGTAGTAGTAGTTGCAGTGTAGTATAATAGTAGTAGTAGTGGTGGTGGTAGTAGCAGTAGTAGTAGTAGTAACAGTGGTAGTAGTAGTATCCCAGTACTGGAATGAATTATCCAGAGATATGAAGTCCCGTGACGTTTGCATAACACTATTTAGCGAATAACAATAAATAGGTAATTAACAACATAACAATATAGAGTGTATATTTAATTTCTTTCAGCTTCCCTCAATTAAGAGATTGTAATATTATAAATTAAGATATTTAATACTTAGGCCCGGTTGCAGAAACGCAAATCAAATCAGTCCCTGATCGCCAGTCAGTTGATGTCTGATTTATTTGATTGTTCGTTGCGTTGCACAAACGTGAATCTCCAATCAACTTCTCTCAATTTACTAATTGCTGATTTGGGAAAGAAATACATTTGACAACAGCGCTATTTAGCAACCACAGCCAATTTGATGCTCTTTAAAAGACGCGAAACGAATGCATCAAGTGGGCGGTGACTAGGAAAACAAGTGAATGTTTTGCTGGTTTGTTGCTTTTTGTAGAAAGGAAACAGGCGGATTCTATTTGTATATAGACTACAATATAGTGAAAAAAAAATTAAGCAAAAAGAAAAAAAAACGTGAGGGGGCTTCTGTTGTGGGATTTGCTAGGGGAGTCGACAAGAAATTGGAATATGCATAGCCTCCATAACCTAAAATAATTCCATTTCCCATCTCTCTGTTTACAAATGGAGCTCGTAACCTACTCATTAAAAATATTGTGTTGTCATGTGTAGAACCCTGCCAACGGGCTACAACATTCCAGAATTTCAATGATGGTGTAGACTACATATTGCCTGTATATTCACAGAAAAGAAACCTTTTCTATTTCGATAAAGTTCGGCATCATTTCAACCAGGTGATTGGACGGGGATGTGAGCAGTCTGTACAACCAATATTAGGCTACTCTTGGAAATCCTGACATGGCTGAAAATTCTCTCTGGATTTCAAATCGTTCCCTGTTTGAAGTTTGGGGATTTATGAGACCCTGCCATAACAAAGCAATTTCATACGTAACATTCCTAACTACTCGGCAAATAGTTGATTTGTGGACCCTAACAAGATAACCCAAGACCATCTGAAAAATTCCAACAGCATAAAATCTCAGCATTATTAGAACTTGGTTAATAGGAGAAAGTGAAAGGTTTCGATTTGTCTGTCTGCATATAGGCCTATTTGTTTCAATTTTTGAAAGTAACAAAACACACGAATCCTTACTTAACCTAAATCTTTGCTCAAATTCTCTGTCATTATACATAAAGACAATTCATGTCCATCACGGAAACGCCTTCTTCTTAAGAATATTTTTTTTCATTCTAAAATTTCTTCATCAGAAGAATCCATTATGTCGAAAACAATATTGTTACGCTATAACTATTTACTATATAATTACAGTAACTGCATTACAAACAGAACAACATAAATAGCCTACTTGATCGATGATCAGTGACTTGACCAGCAAAAATCTGTTGATCAAATCTGATGGAAGACTGATCTCCGATCAAACACTGATTGTTCTTTCTGCAACAGAAATAGAACTGATGGCCAATCAAACCCTCCTTGATTGCCAATCATATTTTGATCGGTGTTTCTGCAACCGGGCCTTATATTTGCTAGCACGGCCATGACTCAGTATCATGGTTCACTGTATTAGTCCTTCCTTCATTTTTATGAAGAATATATGAGAAACATGTACTGAGGTTGCAACCCAGTGATTGTCTTCACAAACAGTAGAATTTTTCATTACAGTTTCACATTAGAGCAAATCTATAGGATGCTTCCTTTTCAATCTGCGTTGTGGCACTTGAGCTGGAATCTGACAGAGTAGTTCATTGTAGTGACTGATGAAGGATCTGTGAAGTTATGAATGACTGGAGTGTAGGATAGTGTCCATTGAATGTATCTGAAGATCTGAATGAAGGGTCGTGTTGCGGATGTACCAAGGTCAGACATGAACAAACCTAACTGCCGCTCTCGCTCGCTGTGTTCGTTGCATTTGTCTTTCGAGTCTCGTCTCGTAACTCTCGTGCGCTTCGAGACTTGCTCATCATTCCCGAAATAGCATTTGGTCGGCGTGGAACGATTTCGTAGCTTTGAATAACATACATCATTGAAGTAAAAAATATTAGAGATGTTTAATTGATACAGAAAGACAAAACAGGACAGTATACTAGTTATCAAAAGGTTTTGTTCTATTATCAGATATTACCTGGGGTGATATAAATAGAAAAAAAAACTCAAATAAATGTGCATTTCTAAGAAACATAAAACATAACGTTAAATAAAGCGTTAATGTTTTTTTACTTGAGATTGTACACTTGATCTCAAACATACGAAAATAATCCTAGTCTTTTAATAATTAAATAAAGATTGGGGAACGGATTATTATACACTGAAAGGCAGAGATGATGTTGCAAATACGCTACTTGATTGTGTATTAGCAGGGAAAGGATTTATATGTAAATACATATTTACTTATAAAGCTAATATAATTTATATTTTGCATTATCTTTATGTTTCACAATGTGTAGGGTTGAAAAATCCTACTTTTATTTTCCATATTTTTCCATATTTTAGAGTTTAGTACATATTTTCGTTAATTTCCATATATTTTCCATATTTCATATAAAACAGTCCATATTATATTAGGTTTAACAATAAAACAAAACAAAATTCCATTAACTTTTAAAAATACATTTCAACAATAGAGATTTAAACACATGTTCAGTAATCCCTTTAACATCAGAGTTATTTGAAAATTAGCAGTCCTATCAACAATGGGAAAGTAAGTTACAAAACTGTATTAATTTAATTTAAAATTTTTAACAGACTTCAGTTGTGCAGCTCAACAGTTAAATGCCAGTCAGAGTACACATAGGTTCAGTTTTGTAAATCATACTATAAAGACGGTAAATATGCCAAAAGTACGTCATTCAGTCAATTTAAAATCAAAACTAACAAGTTACATTTCAGAATTTAAAGAAGATGGTTTATCAACTGACAATAAAATATTATTTTGTAATTTGTGTCAGTGTGCAGTATCATCTACACAAAAGTTCCTGGTGCAACAACACATTACAACTAGTAAACATCAGGCCAACAAACAACTAAATTCCAAGCAGAGACAATTGTTTTTAACACAACCAACAACATCGAATGTAAGATCTGAGTTTAACATCGACCTGTGCCGTTCTCTCATCTCTGCTGATATTCCTCTCTACAAACTAAAGAATAAGGTCTTCAGGGAATTCCTTGAAAAATATACTCAACATACAATCCCGGATGAGTCAACACTTAGGAAGACGTATGCTCCATCCATCTACGATGAGACAATACAGAAGATAAGAGATGAAATTAAAGATAGTTCAATTTGGGTTTCCATTGATGAGACTCCCGACAAAGAAGGTAGACTTGTTGGTAATGTAGTTATCGGTTTGTTAAGTGAACAATATTCTGAACGAATTCTTTTACATTGTGATGTTCTAGAAAAGTGCAATAACAAAACTATAGTTAAACTGTTCAACGAAGCTATGGGTATCCTGTGGCCAAAGGGTATTATGTACGATAATGTGTTATTCTTTATTAGCGATGCTGCCCCTTATATGGTCAAAGCTGGACAAGCATTATCTGTTGTATATCCTAAATTGACTCATTTTACTTGTGTGGCGCATGCATTTCATCGTGTGGCAGAAGTGGTCAGAGACAATTTCCCTAAAGTAGATTTGTTGATTTCATCAGTGAAAAAAGTATTTCTCAAAGCTCCCAGTAGAGTTAACGTGTTGAAAGAAATGTACCCTGAAATTCCATTGCCACCAAAGCCAATTTTAACTAGATGGGGTACATGGCTAGAAGCAGTTGAATATTATGCCGAACATATAGACTCTATTAACAATGTTCTCCTTGCATTGGACTCTGAAGATGCAGTCTCAATTGATACTGCGAAAACAGTTACCTGTGACATAAGTGCGAAGAATGACTTAGCTCACATTCAGCATACATTTTCATGCATCATAAAAACGCTCAAAAGTCTCCAAAATAGGCACCTTTCACTATCTGAAAGTTTTGAAATTATAAATAGTACTGTGGAACAACTGAATCGTGGTAGAGGTAAAGTTGCAGATGCAGTAAGAGCTAAGGTGGACACTGTACTTTCAAAAAACCCTGGATATGAAGAACTACAAAAGGTTGTTGCTGTGATGAGTGGTGAATCAACAGTGAAGATTAACTTGGACTTATCCCCAGCAGACATTGTGAAATTGAATTATGTACCAGTTACTTCTTGTGACGTCGAACGCTCTTTTAGTCAGTATAAATCTATCCTCAGAGACAATAGAAGAAGATTCACTTTTCAGCACTTGAAAGAAATGTTTGTAACCTATTGTTATGGTAACAGACAATAAAAATTGTGTTTTGTTGAAACTACATTGGAAGATAAGGTACGTCCATTATATTTTTTGTTTAGTTTGATTAAAATGTACCAATATTTAACGTACATAGTCATTTTTTTATAATTTTAAGTCCATATTTAATTCCATATTTTGGTAAAAATCCATATTTAATTCCATATTTTGGTAAAAATAACTACATATATATTTACATATTTCATATATTTTTAGTCCATATAAATCCGTTCCCTGTTTATTAGAAATGGAAGAAAAATCACTAGCAGCGATTTTTTACTGGTGATTAAAAAAATCACTTTCACTCCAGTGAATGAATTGTTCATTAGCCAGTGAAACGGTGATCAAGCGGTGATTTACTCACTGCACCAGAAACAACTGTAACGAATCACTATTTCCTCAGTGATTTCAACATACAGCTCAATGTCTTACCACAGTCTACTATATACAGTTACGAAGCTTGAGTTTTGAGGGTGCTAGAAACAATAGACTGTGACGGTTCTATTTTGCATTGTTTGTAATGAGGCGATATTAGCGATCCTAGTGGTGAGCAACTATCTAATGTTTGCATATTTAATACGCATTGAGCTTCGCGACTGTATATACTAGACTGTGGTCTTACATTGCTGTCTTCTGCCACCTGTTGAGCAATTTTTGAACTGCTGGACATTACATGGATTTTTGTTCTTTTAAGACTGTAATGAAAGAAAATATTGAAATTTCAGTGCTGAGTTGAACAACTTAGTGATATGGCATAACTTTCTTTGGTAGATTTTTAAGAAGTAAGTTACTTTCAACATAAAAATAGTTCGATAGTTAGCTATATATTCTAACGCACAGTTATAACCCTTCTGCTCCCTACTTGTTTCAAATATAGACTAACACTCTAGAGGTTCATGACGCAATACTAGAGAAATCACCATTTCTCTATTAATTCGTCCTGGACCTCTCTCATGTTATGTTGGTAATCAGCTGATTAGCGGGGCTTTAGAAATGTTATGGTGGCTCACAAGTGAGGCAAAAATTTCACTAGACGGCTTGGTGAAATTACAAAAGCGCAATTGAAAAATCGGATTTTTTTTATTCAAGAAAAAATTAATCAGCCCTAGTAACAAGAAAGTGGGCACCGGCGTAGCTCAGGCAGTAGCACGTTTGCTTGCTGGTCCGGAGTTGCGCTCGGGTGTGGGTTCGATTCCCGCTTGGACTGATTCTCAGACTTTTTCAACCGTAAGCCGAATGTCAGGTAACCTATAGCGAATCCTCGACCTCATCTCTCCAAATACCATCTCATCACCAATTCCATCGACACTAAATAACCAAGTAGTTGATACAGCGCCGTTAAATAATCAAAATAAGGGGGGCTACAACAGTGCATTAGACTATACTGGTAAGCGTAAAACGATTTCTATTTTGCAAGTATTTGTACCTGCAAACTAAAGTCACTTGTTCATATATATATATATATATATATATATATATATATATATATATACATGTAAGTTTTTTTATGGTAATGGTGATGACCCTTAAATGAGATATTTCAACTAGTAGATTCTATTCCTGATTCGTTTTACTAGTGTAGTAATATGTGCATTCCATGTTACCTTATCATCTGAAGTCACTCCAAGATATCTGACTGATTCAGCTTGTGGTACGTCCTCGTCAAATAACTTAATTGTGTACGCATCACTCTTTGTTTTTATGTAAAACGTACTGTTTTAGACTTTCTAGGGTTCATGAGAATCCTCCATCTTCTGCAACATGTATCCACTTGAAAGACAAACTGTTGCAATAATTATTGATTTACTACTATTTGATAACCTTTACTAAGTACTAAGCAATATCATCAGCATACTGCGATATAAATAAATTAATGGGTTTTGGAAAGTCTGAGGCATAGGGGAGAGTCGGGTAGTATCGGACATCGGATAATATCGGACAGTGAGTTTCTTTCATCTACCACACGATGATAGTACCTGATTGACATGGTTACGTTTCTGTGATGTCGCATAGAGAAACGTAACCATATCATTCAGGTACTACCATATGGTGGTAGATGAAAGAAACGCACTGTCCGATATTACCCGATGTCCGATACTACCCGACTCTCCCCTATACCAAATAAAGAAATGGACCAAGAATTCTACCCTATATTGTTAAGGATACAATTAAAACATTTTTAACATCTGAACATCAGGTGCGACAAGATATAAAACAAACGCGCGACAAGATTGCAGTTGAAAGTGGCTAGATTGGTTAAAACAAACCTGTCATGGGTAGGGTGACCACATCATAATATTCAAAAGCAGGACATCTGAAGGAAAATAACGACGCTGTATCAACTACTTGGTTATTTAGTAATGAGTACAGGAATTTCTTCTTTACGCAACAGGAATTTGTCAAATAATTTTAAAATTGTCGATAATGCTTAGGCCTAATTACATAAATTTGTTTCCGTAAAAGAAACTCTCTCCACGACACAAGATGCATAACCTGGTAGTGCTATGGTGGAAATTGCGATCTGGTTACACAGTTCGTTAAAATAAACCTTGTACGCTGCTGAGGTGCTCGACTATTAGAAATCTCTCTCGATATGCACGTGCAATCGCCACGGATGTTTTTTCTGCGTTTCCATAGATATCATGGCCAGATACGTAAATACAGCCTTCTAATTCACTTAGGTCTGTCGTAAGGAAATAAAAGTCATGTGGGTCGTAGCTTCTAGGACGCTCGCCATTATGACGATGAAAAAGAAATATTATATTATCTTCCGTTCGCGAGACTGGGTGTTTGTCCTGTGTTGTCCCAGCGGTGACCCTGTGTTGGTGTTATCATTATTATTATTATTACTTACTTACTTACATACTTACTTACTTACTGGCTTTTAAGGAACCCGGAGGTTCATTGCCGCCCTCACATAAGCCCGCCATTGGTCCCTTTCCTGAGCAAGATTAATCCAGTCTCTATCATCATATCCCACCTCCCTCAAATCCATTTTAATATTATCTTCCCATCTACGTCTCGGCCTCCCTAAAGATCTTTTTCCCTCCGGCCTCCCAACTAACACTCTATATGCATTTCTGGATTCGCCCATACGTGCTACATGCCCTGCCCATCTCAAACGTCTGGATTTAATGTTCCTAATTATGTCAGGTGAAGAATACAATGCGTGCAGTTCTGTGTTGTGTAACTTTCTCCATTCTCCTGTAACTTCATCCCTCTTAGCCCCAAATATTTTCCTAAGCACCTTATTCTCAAACACTTTACCTTATTTCTTTGCTGCGGTCGTGCCAGAGAATCGGTCCCATTCCGAGGCTTATTTAAAGGATTCGTAACAAGCTGTTTTTTACGGTGGTGGGTTGTTAGCCCTTCGCCCAACCCCCAAGCTGGAGGACCACCCCTCATCGGCTGTCCGCGACTGCTTATTCAATATATTCACAGCTACCCTCCATATCTGGAGGGTATTATTATTATTATTATTATTATTATTATTATTATTATTATTATTATTATTATCATTATTAAAGTCAAGTATGTATATTTTATAACCTAAATGACAAGGCATAAACCTGATTACAATTTAATACGATTTAGATCAAACTAAGTCATCACATCTCAGTGGGATTTATCCTTCTTTGTCAAGATAAGGAAGAACGTTCTTCAGATACAAAACACTATATGTATCACGTGACAGATAACGTCGCGGGGATAAATCCACAGTCTGGGGCATATTGATAAGGATAACAACAAAGCAAATATCACGAGGGGTAAGCCTATGACAAGTCTTCAGTCACACCAGCTATACATTCAAAGCCAAACAACAACTCTACTGTTGTTCGTAGCCTGGGGTCCGTAATGTCGGTCGAAATGAATTTTACAAATATATATATATATATATATATATATATATATATATATATATATATATATATATATATATATTGCTGGTGAATGAATAAATCCTGCAAAACAGAACAGTCTTTCTACAGGCGCAGAGGAACACAAACTTGTATTATACTTTATAAAAGCTTGTTTCACTGTTGGGTAATTCTCTAGAGTGCACAGGGTTGTCCCTTTGCCATTGAAGAATTGTATGAGCTCATACTCCGCAGTAGACAAGTTCTTTTCTTTTTGCTTTTCAAAGTCTGTTGTACTTGAGTTGAAAACATGAAAATTGTTTTCATCGTCTTCATCATCTGAACTGACCAAAAGTGTAGCAGAGAACTGCTCAGCTGATTTCACGCACATAGGCTATTCTGTGTTCTCTTCTTATCATTTGGTGAGACAGTGTCAGGTAGCCATCTCATCTTAAATGATGGGTGGAAACAAGCTGCCAAAATAGCTCTATCTGCTTCTGGGGTCAGATCAAACATCGCTTTAAATCTTTATGAAAGCGAACTTATTAGGACTGGAGTTACTTGCAATAGATGGCGTAGATTACTAGATAACAGAATATGTAATCTGTTTTTGAGGGAAATTAATGTGGGCAAAAATTGGCCATAATAGCATGTCTTCTCATTTTGCATTAAATCAGGGACTACGGCAATGGGTTTCAGAACTGCACAATATTCTTCAAAGTACTGAAACTCAACATCTTTGAAGGTTGGCAATCCCAGTTTTTCACATATACTGTTTATATCATGTTTGAATTGCAATATTTGAGAGACTGAGTCATAAAGAGAATTCCATCGAGTTGGGCAAGGAAACTTTGATGAATATTTCAAGACATCTGATATAATTTGTGAGGATTTGGGTCTCCTAGACGCATTGCATAATGCTGAACATTTAGCAAATGCTGGGAGATGGATCCTTGATGCTGATCGAGATTTCTTTATGGCATTAAGGAAATCAGTTGTAGGAAGAAAACTAAGTGTATGGCTAGCACATCTGAAATGGATAGGCAAATAAGACAAAAGTTCATTCTTCAAATCCAAATCCAAAACTTGAAGAACAAGAAGAAGAAAAAAGTATTTTGAGTATTTGAAATACAAAATACATAAATTTTATGTATTTAAATACAAAATACTTTCGAAAATCCTTACAAATTACAAAATCCATTAATTCAATTTCCCTTATTGCATTGTGACATATGCCCAGTCTCGTTATCGTACAGTTTGGTAAGTCATTAGATGAGTGCTGATCACATCTGTCTCTGCTGTTAATGTGCCATCATTTAAAACTCCGTGGTGATCGCATAGAGATCTGTGTCGTTAGCGAACAGAAATCAGAAAGTGTAGTTTGTTGTACAATCAAGCATTAGACTGACCAGTTCTAGGCACGACAGAGTACGAAGCTGCTGTCTTTAGGGACAACCGGTGAGTTTGACACAACCCAACAGCACTTAAACATTGGAAAAATAACCATCTACGCCTAAATGAGAGAGTAGATATTATCACGATCACCAGCATCATCATTCTTCAGGATCGTTAGCTCACGTGCTCCGTTTTGACAAATAAATAGATATCAATGCCAATAAATCCGTACTATTATTTTTCTCGTGGTATATGGCTTTCAAATCATTCTAACCTATCTGATTATATTTTTTCCCCCTTTCTTAACTGTAAATGAGTACAAACGCTACTTAGGTGTAAATTTTTCTGACAATTTGTATATTCGATTCCCTAACCGTTTCAAATGTAAATCATTTTACCTTTTAGGTGTGTTTCCAAATTATATGTAATACGCTTTGTCAAATCTGGCAACCTTTTCATAAGGGAAGCTAAATTTATATATATATATATATATATATATATATATATATATATATATATATATATTACTTACTTACTTACTTACAAATGGCTTTTAAAGAACCCGAAGGTTCATTGCCGCCCTCACATAAGCACGCCAGCGGTCCCTATCCTGTGCAAGATTAATCCAGTCTCTACCATCACACCCCACCTCCCTCAAATCCATTTTAATATTATCCTCCCATCTACGTCTCGGCCTCCCTAAAGGTCTTTTTCCCTCCGGTCTCCCAACTAACACTCTATATGCATTTCTGGATTCGCCCATACGTGCTACATGCCCTGCCCATCTCAAACGTCTGGATTTAATGTTCCTAATTATGTCAGGTGAAGAATACAATGCGTGCAGTTCTGTGTTGTGTAACTTTCTCCATTCTCCTGTAACTTCATCCCGCTTAGCCCCAAATATTTTCCTTAGCACCTTATTCTCAAACACCCTGAACCTATGTTCCTCTCTCAGAGTGAGAGTCCAAGTTTCACAACCATACAGAACAACCGGTAACATAACTGTTTTATAAATTCTAACTTTCAGATTTTTCATATATATATATATATATATATATATATATATAATGAGAATCGTGTAGAAGTAATAAAATACAGAAAACGTTCTGCCACTGACTTTATCTTCTTGGGAACATAGAAATTTCCAATCACTTTTTGCCAAATAAAGGCTTACATTTTCAAAGCGCGCCACATTTTAACAAGGCGTTCAACAGCTAATTGAAGGGACAATCATCGAACTGGAATATGACGCAAAATCTGAAAATAGTCCTGTTGAGCAAATTCACTCTCACAAAACCCAGCACTTCGCATAACAGACTGCACTGCACTAAGCTGTAAGAACTGACTCGTGAAGGAACAAGGAAATGAATATTGAGCTTTAAATTTGAAATTGTTCCATTGTCACGCATTCAGATTTCATTAAAATACTGGTACAAAACTTTATTAACAACAAAAGTTAATTTAAAATGGTCTTAATTCTGAAATATAATATCACCATATCAAAATTATCTGTTTTAATTTTATATTTACGTCATCTTTCATGGTTGGTGATTGTTGGCATAGTGTGAGAGACTAGTGTCTGATTGGCGAAGCTCGCTAAAACTTCAACACTACCACAGACGCTCACTTTTAAAGTTATATGGAGTGCTGCCAACCCTACCGATTTTTCGGTAAATCTACCGAAATCACATATTATCTATCGATCTACCGAAAAAGTTTAATTTATACCGATTATTTTCCAACTTTCTTAATTTTATTCTTTATTACAGAACCAACGTCACATATGATCGCTTAGAAAGTATCCTATACATAACATCGATGAAGCAATGTCAACAATGAGTACAGTAAAAATTAAGCGAATGCAAAAGTGACAAGTTTCTTTAATAATTACCTTCTAACAATGGAAATATAAATCTCTGTCTTCGACTCTTCGATATGTCCCTTTCTCGCTCCTCATCAACAATGAACAACTGTTATTTTAAAGCGCAGATAAGCCAACCTTGTGTTTCTGTAGTCCAATATCGTTTTCATTCAGCCATTCATAATCACGTCACTAAGAATTTCAGTCAGGTGAAGGAAGTGCAAATCGGAATGGGTGACAGTGACTCAGATAATGATTTTTCCCAAACATCAGCTAGGCCTAGTAGTTCGCGGAAGAAATTAAAGTATGTCCAGTCCTATAAAGGAGAATGGGAAAATATTCCTGATTTTAAGGGGTGGTTAAAACCAAGCAAAAAGGGGAAGTATTATGGCTATTGCAAATGTTGTGATAAAGACATTAAAATAGATTCCGGTAAAGATGCCCTTATGAAACACAGTGCATCAAAAGCTCATCAGGAATTGCAGAAGTCCGTAGCTCGACAACCAACAATCACATCAATGTTCCCTGACATAGATAGAAACAAGAAGTTAGAAGAGAGAGCTAAAAAAGGTAAATCATTTTTAAATAAAGGAATAACTTACTTATTCTATTTTTGTATGTTCGGTTAAAATAAAGACCAAAATAACAGTTAAACGATATATAGAAATAGGCTGTATAAAATTTAATATAATATGGAATGGAACATAATATTTATAGTATTAGTTATAGGACAGCAGCGAAGCGTGACATGTCGGTTGTGTATGTTGCCCTGTATTTAGGATTATTACTTACTATGGTACCAAATACAAATACAAGTTTTTTAATAAAAAATACATATAATTTTTATAGCATCACTTGTAACATGAGCTTGCTTTTAATTTTGACATTACAAAATACCGATTTTCCTTCCAATCTACCGATATTTTCTCCCTCGTCTCCCGAAATTTATTCTTTACTGGTTGGCAGCACTGGTTATATGCTTGCGTCATTGTAAGCCTGACTCTTTATTAATGACAAAAGTTCATTTTAAAGTTATTTTATAGACAGTGAATTTTTACCACAACATTGCTAATATTAACATTTCAAACGCAATTTCCCCGGGCAAAGGTTTCTTGTCGGCCGGAGATGGATTCATAATACCGGGCACTCCGGGCGGTGCCCGGAGATCTAGCAACCCTGTTTCGAATCCATATAGAAAAGCAGGCATTGCTAGAGTCAACGGCAAAACGGAAGGCGGTAGTCGAGAGAGACAGATAGAGAGGGCAAGGCAGCGTACAACGTTGCCACATCGTACTTCACGAGCACGCGCAATACAAATAGGCCCAGTGCAGGAGAGAATTTAAATTATCAAAAGACAATAATGACCTTAGCCGTTGATTACTGTAGCATGACACCAAACAAACCCTGTTTCCTTCACTAACAATATTCTTTGCACGGTTCTCAATCCCACACCACATGCTTCTGCAGTTGTTTCTTGCACGTTGGCAACGTTGCAGCCAGCATCAAGATGGCCGGAGCGTTCTGCTCGTCAACTTTTTTTAAATTATTATACACCTTAAACACTATTTTCCTCGCCTGCCTGTGCAATACTTGTCTTTTTACAGTCTCTTCTTCCATTTATTTATGTTACACACACAGTAAATGTTAGTTTTACTTATTCAATGTATTGAAACACTCACACGTGAACAAACGAACTCTGTAAGTACTTGTTATAGATTGATTCCGATTGGTTTTGCTGTACAAGTTTGTGACGTCACATAACAGAAATGCTACGGCGCATATAGCAGCCGACCGCCTTCCGAAATGCCGTTTAATCTAATATTGTATAAATTTTAATCAATCTTTTTTGGGCAATATTGTGGACGTTTTTATTTAAGTTCTGTAATGATAGCTGTGACTTCTAAATATGTGGACAGTTCCATTGTCGTATACTCTATTTCACAAAGCAGTATGCATGCCAGATAATGGAAACTGTTTATTGTACGAGTACAATTTTTTTATTTGTAACTATTTTGGACCTTATGGGATCTTTGAGTCTAAATGCCATGCCTTGGTCTTATGTGTACAAATTTTAAACTGTATTTTATACATGATTTTCTAATTTATTTATGGACTGTTGTAACGACTATTCTGAACTGCTACCAAAGCTTGGTTTACAGGGAACAGCAGTGTTTTAAGACGTTGTACAAGTGTTTTATGACCAACCAAGCAGCGGATGCTTAGGCCTGTCGATTCGATTCCCAACCTTCAATGAAATTAAAAACAGAACCCAGAAAACTGCCGTAGACCAATACAGTACTTTATTAAAAATAATAACAAAATAATTCAACAAAACCTTCTTGAAATAATTTGTTTACAGGATGAAAAGCAAGGTTTTCAACATGGTAGATCTTACGCAGATGCAATGTTTATAATCCGACAGTTAGCGGAAAAAGGATTTGGATTTAATAAACATAATATATTTTTATGTTTTATTGTTCACAAAAAGGCATTTGATGGGCTGGAACTTAAAGACGTTTTATACGTTTTAGAAGAGAAGAATATATCAACTGGTTTAGTTTTACTTATTTATTAAGAGATATCTTAATAACAATTTTAACAGGATAAAGTAAATGGGAAATTGTCAAGAAGATGCAAATCAGAAAGGATGTTCGTCAGGGAGATTCTTAAAGTCCGCTGTTGTTTAATTTAATAACGAGTGAGATAATAAAAGATAATAAGATTAAAGATGGGTATAAAATGGGAGATGAAGAACTAAATATTTTATGCTCGACCATGCCGAAATGTAGTAATTATACACCTGGTAGCAGCCCTTTAATGCACCTCATTAAAGTACACCTATTCATTAAAGTTCAGGTGTTCCACCAATCAGAAAACACCATTGTAGCAACTAGAAAGCGCAAGTATCGATTATTCTCGGATATGCAATCGAAAGATAACTAGCAAAACGTCACGGAGGCTGGAAATCCAATACTGTCGCAGAAGGTTATGTTCTGTTACTATAATAATCAGCGTTAATTGTAAATAATATTCAAATAAATTCAATTTGTCATCTCGTTTTTCAATGTCTAAATCAATTTCAAGGTTATATCAAGATTAATGTTTATTTTACTCTCAAGATTATATCAAGGTCAATGACATTTGTTCCTGGGAAAAAATCAATACTTTCGCGTCTGCGCACATCTCACAATTTACGAGATATTGCACAAGGTCAATTCCGCTCCCGAGTCTCGTATGAAAATTATGAAACTAGCTTGCGCTCGTTTCATAAACATACTCGCGTCTTAATTACTACCATTATAGGCTCGTTGCATAATGTACTATTGTGTTATACCTCTTAGTAGCAGATATGGGGATGAATTGCAAAGATTGTTATATTAGCTGAGAGAAGTATAATATGAAAATATCAACAAAAACTGAATCTTTGCCTATAAGTAAATTCCCCTTAAGGTGTAAGTTGGAAACAATCATTGAGCAGCTAATAATGTTTCAAGTACTCGTATTTAGGTGTTGAGATAGCTACAAAGCGTAACAAAAGTTTCTGGTACAGTGAAAATTTTAGTTTTTTTTTTTTTTTCAAATATTTGATGGTAAATATCACATTTTCAGCCAAATTATTAATAAAGGATTGCATCACACCACAATCAAGTAGTACCAACTCCTACACCATAAAATGTGCTCATGGTTCCTGAGAAAATAGAAACTAAACAAGAGAGTGATTTTAACATAGTTACAGAAACTTTGGTGACGCTCTGTAGTTGGGAATCACTGCAAAAAAAAAAAAAAAAAGTTGTGTCAACTAACAAAGCAGCAAGAATAGCTGGCTGAATGTCATTTAATAAACGAAAGCAATGTGTGCTGTTTACATCAGAAGGCGGAGAGTTTGCGGAGGAAGCTATGCGCTAAGCGTAGACACTCATTGTTGCGTGTAACTAGTTACTGGTATCAAACGACAGCATGGAGGTGTCTGTGAAAGTATTTCGTTCAAGATGGCTGAATGTACAAAACTTGCGGAATGTCGAAAGTCGATAAATTCACAAGAAACTGAAAAACTCAGTACTTGTGCACAAAGATGGTAGCGCTGTTTGATGTTTCTAATGACGTGTTTGAACTGTCTGTTTACAGCTGACGAATCTCCTACATCAGTTCTACGGGCACAAACATGAGGACTAGCGGTGAGTATGACAGCTATTGAACACGTGCGACAACCAACGGGGGAAAGTGATTCTAATCCAATATTGCTTATTGCATTTACATAGGCTACATTACTTGTGCATTCACTTCGTCATCGTCATCATCATCATCATCATCATCATCATCCGACATGGATTAAACCAACAAAGTTCATTTCCATACACACATCATAACATGAGAAATAATAACCAGGCACGATTATTTGAGGACGAAATAAATTGTCACTCTTTTCTCCCCTCTGTATCTCCCAGCTTCTGGGTTCACATTAATAGTCCTGAAATCCTCAAATCCTGCCAGCATGAAACAGAGCGCACCAAATGCAGAGAGGAATGATGGTTGTGATGATATCTGGGTTAATGTGGAACACATCGTTACATTAACCTCAGTGTCTGGAAGAATGTCATTCCATCCGCAATCTCCGGTTTCTAATCACAGCCCCGACATGCCATTGCGATCGCAGACAACTGACTCATGCACTCATGCACTTCCGACGTCACAACCAGTGTTGCCAACACATAAATTATATTCCCGTCAGTAAAACACCTGGAAATCCGTCAGAATCCGTCAAAATTAAAAAAAAAAAAGGACCCACTCAATATACCTACTTATAAATAAAAAAGCAAATTTTAACACAACTTACCAATCTTGATTAAAGTAATAATTCATCCACATCATCTGCCTCTAGTTCTGCAGTTGATGTGCTGGGTTGGTCTACGCTGCGGTACACTGCCATTGTGCCAATTTGGTTGAGAACATCGTCTGGTAGGGTATAGTCGTGACAGCATTTTTTACACGCACAGTTAGGATCGAATTCACCATATTGGTTTTAAGTCTATTTCTAAGGGAAGTTTTCACATTGTTGAGCATACTAAATGCTCTCTCCACGTCAGCATTCGACCACGGTAAAACCAAAATCATCATGGCAAAGTCTGAGAGTTCTTGAAATGGATTTTGAGAACTTGCATCCTTATATGACGCGATCTCATGCCAAAATTCGGTGAATGTATAGTATCCAAAGCCCCCTGAACGAATATTTCACTTTTATCACTGCCAATGTTGCGCTATAATCGTATATGCAAGGTAGGCTATAACAAAAACCTAAACTAACCAAACCTAACCTGTCAAAGAAGCAACAAGTTATACTAAATATGTGTAAAATTGGCCTATGTCTCTATAGTGGGCGGGACGTAAGTAACATTGACCCAAAATTCAATTGTGTTGGTAACATTTTGCCATTGAACAGTAGTTAATTTAGACCATTGAAAATCAATTTTTGTTATTACATTTCCAGTTAACCCTAATTCTTTGGCTAATGGAATTATACTCTCTTTAACTACTCTCAAACAGTTCTGGTGCAATTAAAAGCATTTTTTGCAAAACCTGTACATTTCTCGGCAGTCGCCGTTGGAGTTCGTCTGCTAAGCAAAACAGAAAATTGCGAAACACTTTTTCATTATCAGGGCTGATTTTATTGTCCTTTTTCAAATCAGTTAATAAAATTTCTACTTCATGGCCAAGATGAATATTAGGGAACAATTTTATTGTTCTTCCTCTGACACACATCGTCAAGTGAGATGTATTGTCTGATAATATATACACAAACCAGCCAGAACTTCAATTAGAGGCAAACTTCACCTTATGTGTACTCGTATGTGTATGTATGTATTTATTTATTAACACTACAATTGGGTATACACCCGGTGCAGTGATATATAATATACAATAATTACAATTACAATAATACAATAAGCACAGCAATAATAAAAAATACTAAAAAAATGAAATAAAATAAAATAAACGTAAATGAAATAAAATAAAATAAACGTAATTGTATAAATAGTAGATGCAATAAACCTAGGACTATAAATAAAAACAATAAGCAAAAGTAAATCTAACTTATAAGTACTTCTATTTCACCCAAACTATTACCAATTTAAGTAATTACATATCACCTTAATTAATTACATACCAACTTAATTACATATCATCTTAATTAATTACATATCACCTTAATTTATTTACATATCAACTAAATTACATACCATCTTAATTAATTACATATCAACTTTATTAATTATATATCAACTTAATTAATTACATGACACAACTTAGATAATTACACTGCACCTACAATTACATTTTCAGTCTAATCTTCTCAACCTTTTCTTAAATGTATTGATTTTGAGAGGACCACCCTGAAAGATTGCCGCAGGTAAGCTGTTCCAGTCTACTATTGTGCGGTTAACAAAGGAAAATTTTGCCACATCCGTTCTTTGTTTTCTACATTTAAACTTCCTAATATGATCAGCCCTTCCTAAGTATGATGGTGTTGCTAATCTAGCATTGATATCGGTCCATGCTTTGTGTCCCATTTGTGCCTTAAACAATGCGGTGAGTCTGGTTTTTCGCCGCCTTGATTTGAGAAGTTCCCACCCTGAGTCTTTTACTATCTCTTCACCATGTCCCTTCCCCATTTTGACATATTTTGACATAATATTCAACGACAGAATCGTTTAAATAAATGTTTATTGAATTGTAATTTTGTATTCTTTAACAGGGTACAGTAGTCTACAATTGAAGAGTACACGGGAAAACAAAGTCGGTTCTCTTAAGGGGTTAGGTACAGTTTACAGCAGTAAAAGTTTAGAAATATTCAACATTTTTTCCCTTCATTAATGTATCTTGTACAATAATGAGAATTAGTATGTGTAAAACACTGTCCTTCTGCTATATGAAAAAAATGCTTTTACGATTTAAAAAAATATATATTTAAATTTTATTTTTCAAAATTCAGTTCACTGTGCAGTGATGAAGCGTTTCCCACATAACTGAAAAACTATCGAATACTATGCGATGAATTTTTTGTGTGTATTTATGCATGTAATATGTACAATATGATGCAAGATCACTTCTCTACCTTTGATAGATTGTCTGATATAAAATAAATTCATATCAAAAAATGGACAATAATCCGTACTTTCTTCTAAAACGAAATAATATATATATATATATATATATATATATATATATATATATACATACATATTATTTATTAAGGAATATAGTTGAAAGAGCATGATATTCTAAACATGACTTTCAGCAAGAAAATAAAAGAGAGAGAACATGAAAAAGTTAACAAGTTTATGAGTTATGAGGGAAACGCTTCATCACTGCATAGTGAACTGCCACCGTTTTGAATTTTGAAGGAAAAAAATATAAACATATTTTTTTAATCTTAAAAATATTTTTTTTCATATAGCAGAACAGTGTTTTACACATACCAATTTTCATTATTGTACAAGATACAGTAATGGAGGAAAAAAATGTTGAATATTTCCAAAAATTTTTCTGCTGTAAGCTGTACCTCACCCCTTAAGGGTGATATCATCTAATTCAGTATATTACCATTCTAGTATATACAGTCACGAAGCTTGAGTTGTGAGGATGCTAGGAACAATAGACTGTGCCGGTACTATTTCGCATTGTCTGTAATGAGGCGATATTAACGATCCTAGTGGATAGCAACTATCTATGGATGCATATTTACTACGAATTGAGCTTCGTGACTGTATATTACTAGGCTGTGATATTACTGCAAAATTCAATTTTTTTTCCTATCAAAACTGGTAAAGGAGAACTGTCACCATGGATACAGACATCCTTTTTTACTTCTTCATTAGCAACAGCAATAATTTTTGCAGTAATATATTGAATTAGAAGATGACAAACTGTGGCTTTGATTGTTTTCCCTGTACTCTTCAATTGTATTTATTAGGTCTATTATCGGATAAATTGTTCGTAAATGCAGGATATGAACAAAATCCGTACCACAGTTTAAAAGAAATCGTTGTAGGCTACACAGAACGGCCATAGAAAGCCAAAAACCACTTTTGTGCGAGATCGTGCGTATTTGCTTGTTTTCCGCACAAAACCAATATGCGGTTAAGTGTGAAATACCACATTCAGTATTCCCAACGTAACACATATAACAATTTCCCTCTTCTTACCGCTTAAGCGCGACATTCATTTTACTGCTTTAGGCTTTTAACATATTATTTTTAGAGACGTTTAACATAGTAATAATTATAAATTGGAAACTTACCACTGCAATTTCACCTAAATTGCAATGTTAATTATTGTTTTTAAATATTTGCAAAAATTAAGTAAAGTCCACGAAACTTATTGCATTCCTGATACAAGCAACATTAAGGAAGCCGTGAAAAAATCAACGAGATTCCAGATGCCGATGTTATTACTGCAATATGTTATATAAATAATATTGTTAAAATATTAAAATGAAAAATAAATCATTACATAACCTTACCGTTTGTTTTAAGTTCGCATTTATAGACTGGGGGAAAAAAAAGACAGACGTATATCACGGCCTGCTGCAGTATAGTAAACGCAGAAAACATTTTACAGCAACAATGTTGAAGAAAGATATTTTAGTGTTCCGAAGTTGGCGTCATTAAACAGAAACCAACATGGAGATTTCATTGCAACTAATTAGAAATTCGTCTTTCAGGTATATAATAAACGATCTTCGCACAAAATAATGTACGATACACGAGCGGTATGTTTGTTTTCATGTTCTCGGAAATTAAAAAAGCTCAACTACGTTTCGCTTTTTCAATCTTTCCCTCGAACATGAAAACGTCAATATACCGCTCTTGTAACGCATATTACTATTTTATACCAGGGATACAGACTGGAAACGTGCACTTCGTGGAAAATCTGCACATATCTGTTGTCACCATCAGAACGCTTATTGTTGTTTCATTGCACTGAGTTGTGTCGTGATTGCAGTTGTGATGCTGGGGCTCCTGCTAGCGGCCACGGGCTACACTATCAGGAAGAAGAACAAAGGAAGCGACGTACTGGCCTCCGTGCCCCTTATCGACGGGTGAGTGACGCACTTCTTACGATATGACAACGCTAACTTGTACAGCAGAAACACAGTCTAATACAAACAGACGCGCAACTCATACGTATAAACTATGCCAACATTTGACAGCTGGCGCGACAGTAGCCCCACTCGTGGCTACTTCCGTCATTGAACTTCTTAGCAGAATGTGGTGCCCACAAGTGGCGAGGTAACGCGTTAAAATTCAAAGTGTCCAACATGCCCGACTGTCCAACAGACCCTAGTTTACCCTACTGATAAATAAAAGTACAGAGTGATTTATATAGAACTGACACATTTCTTTCATTAATTGTTTCAAAACGAATTGTGCTAGCGACAACTTATTATACCTAAAATGTAGAGGAATTTTAGGAGATTATTTACCTCTATAGCAAATGTTGAAAATGTCCTCCATCCTGCATAAGGCACAACTCAACACGTCGTTCCATATTACTGGCCACTCGTTGGAGGACTCTGTTGTCAATAGCTTGAATCTCCTGTGTGATGTGCTTCAGATCGTCCAATGTCTGGGGACGTGTGGCGTAAACCCTGTCTTTTAAGTAACCGCATAGAAAGAAGTCCGGCGTTGTCAAATCCGGAGATCTCGGTGGCCACAGGTTCCTGGAAATTATTCGGTCGTCAAAGAAAATTGCAATTAGTTCCATGGATTCATTTGATGTATGGCATGTAGCGCCATCTTGCTGAAAATATCCTTGACTCAGCTCTACATCGTCCAGTTGCTCAACAAACTCCATGAAAATCAGTCTGTACTCTGCAGTCTTCACAGTCGTGCTCTTACGTCAACAACAACCGTGTGGGAAGCCTAGATGAACGATGCTCGCCCTTTTCACTCACCAGAGATCCAGTTGTTTCCATTTTTTTTACCAGTCCCAGTATTGTGTTTCTTTTGGGAGGATTGCGAACACCAAATTCTCTCTGGTATGCCCTTTGAGTAGCTGTAATTGAATTCGTAATCCAGTATTGCTTCACAAGGAAGAGTCGTTGATTTAATGTGTACTGCATTTTCACGTTGACACAAAATGTCGAAAACAGCTGCCAACAATAGGAATAAAACATAAACATCTGCGCATCTAGTGCTGCCAACAGTAGGAATAAAACATAAACATCTGCGCATCTAGTGACAAGGAATCGAAACTCCAGAACATTCTGCTTAATTTAGTGCTAAAATTGGGTCATTGAATGAATTTCCAACGGAATAATTAAAGAAAGAAATGTGTCAGTTCTATATAAATCACTCTGTATAACAAAATGATATTGTACATTTAAGTAGCTATAGAATTTCTATTATTTCTGTAAAATAAATATTTCTTTATTAATTAATAATAGTCCAAGACAGTTTTGTGAACTCTGAACGTGTTTCATGTTAGGGCATCATAGCAGAAGGGCTTATCAAGAAATGTAGCATTATTGAAATATGTTAATAGAACTATTTATGCTTGAGAATTACAATGGGCATGATGAAGGATGAAAGAAAGTACATTGTAAATAGACAAGGATAGGAGACGTTTTTATATATTTAAATGGTTCTAATGTAAAATTCCAGTTTTGTTGATACGCCCTTCTGGAATGATGCCCTCAATATGTATTATTTCGGAATCATTCATTCATTCATTCATAGTGTTCTGCCCAAGGGCAGGTCTTTCACGGCAAACCCAGCATTCTCCAGTCTTTCCTATTTTCTGCCTTCCTCTTTGTCTCCTCATATGATCCATGTATCTTAATGTCGTCTATAATCTGATATCTTCTTCTGCCCCGAACTCTTCTCCCGTTCACCATCCTTCAGTAGGCAGTTTCTTCTCAACCGTGACCCAACCAATTCCGGATGAATTGACTCGTAACAAAATTATTGACTATGAAAAAAAAGTTGAATATTTTAGGAGGATTCGCTATACAAGATAGACCGCAAGAGCCAACTACTTTCTTGTATCAGTGACTATAATACCGCTTAATATCTCGAAATCTGTTCTGCGAAATCATGTCGTATAACTGCAAATAAAGCATGATTACTTTACGTTTACATTGCAGACACAACGACCTGCCATACGGCCTCAGACTGGTGGCCAACAATCAGCTGAGCAACTTCAACTTCTCGGCCAACCTGACCCAAGACCCGGTGTGGGGCTGGCTGCACACAGACCTGCCCCGGCTGCGCGCTGGGCGAGTGGGCGCTCAGGTAGGCTCCCCACCTTTCTTAGCTGAGGCATCTTATCCTGTTCTGAAAGTGAGGGGCATTTCTGGTACACAGGACGATAAAAAATTCAGTACGGTATTTTGAAAGGTGGTAATATTACTCGAAACAGGAAAAAATCTAATAAATATGTGTCCTAAAATTAGCATCATCTGAGATATGAGTAGGCCTACTTGTCCATCAGCATCAATGTGATGTACATTCATTGCAACGCCTGCTTCTGCACCTTGTTACCTTTTCCGATGTGATACTGTATACCCAATAATAAACAAGTAAAGAGCTCAGATTAGAGGCTATGTTGATCTTACAATACCAATTTCAAAGCCCTTGTTTCGTACAAAATTCAATTTTAGGGTCCATGTTTATCAGACTTTATTTTTCTTCTTCTGAGGAATACCACCATCTCTCAGAATATCTGGTGCTTTTTTTTTTCTAAAGGAAATCACATTAAGCATCTCCTGTGATGTTGGTGAACAAGGATTCATATCTGGAAGATATTAATTTTAGGACTTCATCTCCTTGTTTCAATGAATACGACCACACATCTCAAAATATTTCATTATTTTCTTTGCCACGCTACATAATCTATCTTCAAGCAAAACATCTCTGCAGAAATATTCAGAAAAGGAAATTAAGAAATGCTTACTTATTATTGATGCGCATTCAGTTTATTGTGTATCCACTAGAATGTTGGATGATTCTGTCACTTTCTTCGGTACTTAATTTCGTGTTTGTTCTCCCACGTTGCTAGTTTATTCGTCGCTTTACTGTTTATCCACCAATTTTCCTTCATTTTGCATTTTATTGTTTATCTACTGACACGTCTTTTATCCAATATTTTATTGTTTATGTACTGACACGTCTTTTATCCAATATTTTATTGTTTATGTACTGACACGTCTTTTATCCAATATTTTATTGTTTATGTACTGACACGTCTTTTATGCAATATTTTATTGTTTATGTACTGACACGTCTTTTATGCAATATTTTATTGTTTATGTACTGACACGTCTTTTATCCAATATTTTATTGTTTATGTACTGACACGTCTTTTATCCAATATTTTATTGTTTATGTACTGACACGTCTTTTATGCAATATTTTATTGTTTATCTACTGACACGTCTTTTATGCAATATTTTATTGTTTATGTACTGACACGTCTTTTATGCAATATTTTATTGTTTATCTACTGACACGTCTTTTATGCAATATTTTATTGTTTATGTACTGACACGTCTTTTATCCAATATTTTATTGTTTATGTACTGACACGTCTTTTATCCAATATTTTATTGTTTATGTACTGACACGTCTTTTATCCAATATTTTATTGTTTATCTACTGACACGTCTTTTATCCAATATTTTATTGTTTATGTACTGACACGTCTTTTATCCAATATTTTATTGTTTATGTACTGACACGTCTTTTATCCAATATTTTATTGTTTATCTACTGACACGTCTTTTATTCAATATTTTATTGTTTATGTACTGACACGTCTTTTATCCAATATTTTATTGTTTATGTACTGACACGTCTTTTATCCAATATTTTATTGTTTATCTACTGACACGTCTTTTATTCAATATTTTATTGTTTATGTACTGACACGTCTTTTATCCAATATTTTATTGTTTATGTACTGACACGTCTTTTATCCAATATTTTATTGTTTATGTACTGACACGTCTTTTATGCAATATTTTATTGTTTATGTACTGACACGTCTTTTATGCAATATTTTATTGTTTATCTACTGACACGTCTTTTATCCAATATTTTATTGTTTATCTACTGACACGTCTTTTATGCAATATTTTATTGTTTATCTACTGACACGTCTTTTATTCAATATTTTATTGTTTATCTACTGACACGTCTTTTATCCAATATTTTATTGTTTATCTACTGACACGTCTTTTATTCAATATTTTATTGTTTATGTACTGACACGTCTTTTATCCAATATTTTATTGTTTATCTACTGACACGTCTTTTATGCAATATTTTATTGTTTATCTACTGACACGTCTTTTATCCAATATTTTATTGTTTATGTACTGACACGTCTTTTATGCAATATTTTATTGTTTATCTACTGACACGTCTTTTATCCAATATTTTATTGTTTATGTACTGACACGTCTTTTATGCAATATTTTATTGTTTATCTACTGACACGTCTTTTATGCAATATTTTATTGTTTATCTACTGACACGTCTTTTATCCAATATTTTATTGTTTATCTACTGACACGTCTTTTATGCAATATTTTATTGTTTATGTACTGACACGTCTTTTATCCAATATTTTATTGTTTATGTACTGACACGTCTTTTATCCAATATTTTATTCTTTATGTACTGACACGTCTTTTATCCAATATTTTATTGTTTATGTACTGACACGTCTTTTATCCAATATTTTATTGTTTATGTACTGACACGTCTTTTATGCAATATTTTATTGTTTATCTACTGACACGTCTTTTATCCAATATTTTATTGTTTATCTACTGACACGTCTTTTATCCAATATTTTATTGTTTATGTACTGACACGTCTTTTATCCAATATTTTATTGTTTATGTACTGACACGTCTTTTATGCAATATTTTATTGTTTATGTACTGACACGTCTTTTATGCAATATTTTATTGTTTATCTACTGACACGTCTTTTATCCAATATTTTATTGTTTATGTACTGACACGTCTTTTATCCAATATTTTATTGTTTATCTACTGACACGTCTTTTATCCAATATTTTATTGTTTATGTACTGACACGTCTTTTATTCAATATTTTATTGTTTATGTACTGACATGTCTTTTATCCAATATTTTATTGTTTATCTACTGACACGTCTTTTATCCAATATTTTATTGTTTATGTACTGACACGTCTTTTATTCAATATTTTATTGTTTATCTACTGACACGTCTTTTATTCAATATTTTATTGTTTATCTACTGACACGTCTTTTATTCAATATTTTATTGTTTATCTACTGACACGTCTTTTATCCAATATTTTATTGTTTATCTACTGACACGTCTTTTATTCAATATTTTATTGTTTATCTACTGACACGTCTTTTATCCAATATTTTATTGTTTATCTACTGACATGTCTTTTATCCAATATTTTATTGTTTATCTACTGACACGTCTTTTATCCAATATTTTATTGTTTATGTACTGACACGTCTTTTATTCAATATTTTATTGTTTATGTACTGACATGTCTTTTATCCAATATTTTATTGTTTATCTACTGACACGTCTTTTATCCAATATTTTATTGTTTATGTACTGACACGTCTTTTATCCAATATTTTATTGTTTATGTACTGACACGTCTTTTATCCAATATTTTATTGTTTATGTACTGACACGTCTTTTATCCAATATTTTATTGTTTATGTACTGACACGTCTTTTATCCAATATTTCGCTATCTATTCATTAATACTATCCAATACTTTGTTATTTATCTACTGCCACTTCTTTTAGCCAATACTTCGTTGTTCATCTACTAACACATTGTATTCTAGCATTTGTTTACATTTTGTCGTTTATTCGCGACTCTAAGCTTATCTTTTTATTTATTTTCTCTAAGTTCTGCATTTCCTTACGGATCCTGTCCATAAGAAAAGTAATTTTGAAGCTCAGTTTCATCTCCAGATGATGAGTATTGTTTTCCGTTCTGTTTTTGGACGCCTGCAGTTCTGGGCTGCATACATAGCCTGCAACTCGCAGTACAAGGACGCCGTGCAGCAAGTGATAGAGCAGGTGGACGTGATCAAGCGCCTGGTGGCGAAGTACCCGGAAGACCTGCAGTTCGCAACCTCAGCACAAGGTAGGCCTGATCTCCCACAAACCTAGTCCAGTTCAGGCTATGAAGCTGAGCCGGTTTGTACTTTACAAACAGCAGGCAATTTATGCCTGTTGAGTCTCTTCATCAGATCCCACTGTGAAGAGCCACCATTCCTATAGTCGGTGACTCAGGAGAAGACGACCGCGGAGTGAAGAAAAAGGGTGATTAATAGCTAACGTTACGACAACACGTATAACTACTAGTAAACGGAAACATTTCTGCTTACTAGTAGTACAAGTATTGCACAATTTTCGTAATATTCTCCATTAACTACCATTTTTCCTCACTCCGCGCTCGTCTTCTCCTGAGTCACCGACAGTACTTGGAGGCGTCTTGATGGCAATACATTTCATATCAAATATCAGACTTCATTGCTCATCTTATCTCTACCCCAAGGCAAACTTTGTTCCGGACTATTAACAGCACACCAAGCGGCTGTCCATTCCCTAATTCTGGAATTGGCTGACGGGCCTGGACTTGGTCACCTGGCTGACCGACATCCAGCGCGACGGATGTTATTTATTTATTTACTTACTTATTTATTTATTTACTTATTTATATATTTATTTACTTACTTCTTTACTCATTTACTTATTTATTTATTTACTTATTTATTTATTTACTCACTTATTTACTTACTTATTTATTTACTTATTTACTTATTTATTTAATTATTTACTTACTTACGTATTTATTTATTTACTTACTTATCTACTTATTTATTTCTTTAGTTATTTATTTACTTCCTTATTTACGCACTTATTTATTTATGCATTTACTTACTTATTTATTTAGTTACTTATTTATTTACTTATTTATTTATTTACTTACTTATTTATTTTTTTACTTATTTATTTACTTATGTATTTATTTATTTACTTATTTATTTAGTTACTTATTTATTTATTTATTTAATTAATTAATTACTTACGTATTTATTTATTTACTTACTTATCTACTTATTTATTTGTTTAGTTATTTATTTACTTCCTTATTTACGCACTTATTTATTTATGCATTTACTTACTTATTTATTTAGTTACTTATTTATTTAGTTACTTATTTATTTACTTATTTACTTATTTATTTATTTATTTACTTGCTTATTTACTTATTTATTTACTTACTTATGTATTTATTTATTTATTTACTTACTTATTTATTTACTTACTTATTTACTTGTTTATTTATTTAGTTACTTATTTATTTATTTAGTTACTTATTTACTTATTTATTTATTTATTTATTTACTTATTTATTTATTTATTTATTTATTTATTTATTTATTTGCTTACATATTTACTTATTTATTTATTTACTTATTTATGTACTTATTTATTTATGCATTTACTTATTTATTTATTTACTTACTTATTTACTTATTTATTTATTTACGTACTTATTTCTTTATTTACTTACTTATTTTTCAATTTTTTTATTTATTTATTTATTTATTTATTTATTTATTTATTTATTTATTTATTTATTTATTTATTTATTTAACAGGGCAAAGCTCCAATTACGATAGACAGTACAAATATTTGCTTAGAACATAAAATTGGAGATAACATGAAAGAAGAGATAACACATACAAATGCAAGATACAAGTGTAAATAGAAATGAAAATGAGAAAAAAAAACACTTTTATATTTTACATATTGACAGCATATTGAGACAGGATTGCATTTTTGCGTCTCTAAGCCACAATCACACATGCACATTCCATCGACGCTAAATAACCTAGTAGTTGATACAGAGTCATTAAATAATCGACTAAAATAGCATGAATCGACTTTTCCTCGTTTCAGTTCTTAAAACGCCCTTGGACCCTGCCCTTCAGTTGGTTGAGGTTCGAACTCCAACCAGGCAACTATCATAACAACGGGGTGCGAATGCGCCG
This sequence comes from Periplaneta americana, assembly GCF_040183065.1. NCBI lineage: Eukaryota > Metazoa > Arthropoda > Insecta > Blattodea > Blattidae > Periplaneta > Periplaneta americana. The sequence continues at coordinate 158,750,754 of NC_091130.1, forward strand.
CCCGAAAGTTACTCCCCTCTCATAAATTCATATTGACATCCCTGCCAGGGATAACTTCTACCCCCTCACTAAATATAATTGTTTTAATACGAGCATGCTGGTACTTTATAAAGTATAATGTAAGCAAGGAAAATAATACTGATGTATTGTCATCACTCTGACAAAAATCAATAACTTGCTTAGGAATTAGACACCTTATCTTAAGTCTGCTATGATGAAGATGCAAGACAAGCAACTCAGGGCGGCCAAGCGTTGAGCCATAATAATACTTACTGGCTTTTAAGGAACCCGGAGGTTCATTGCCGCCCTCACATAAGCCCGCCATTGGTCCCTATCCTGGCAAGATTAATCCAGTCTCTACCATCATATCCCATCTCCCTCAAATCCATTTTAATATTATCCTCCCATCTACGTCTCGGCTTCCCTAAAGGTCTTTTTCCCTCCGGCCTCCCAACTAACACTCTATATGCATTTCTGGATTCGCCCATACGTGCTACATGCCCTGCCCATCTCAAACGTCTGGATTTAATGTTCCTAATTATGTCAGGTGAAGAATACAATGCGTGCAGTTCTGCGTTGTGTAACTTTCTCCATTCTCCTGTAACTTCATCCCTCTTAGCCCCAAATATTTTCCTAAGCACCTTATTCTCAAACACCCTTAATCTCTGTTCCTCTCTCAAAGTGAGAGTCCAAGTTTCACAACCATAAAGAACAACCGGTAATATAACTGTTTTATAAATTCTAACTTTCAGATTTTTTGACAGCAGACTGGATGATAAAAGCTTCTCAACCGAATAATAACAGACATTTCCCATATTTATTCTGTGTTTAATTTCCTCCCGAGTATCATTTATATTTGTTACTGTTGCTCCAAGATATTTGAACTTCTCCACGTCTTCAAAAGATAAATTTCCAATTTTTATATTTCCATTTCGTACAATATTCCCGTCACGAGACATAATCATATACTTTGTCTTTTCGGGATTTACTTCCAAAGCTATCTCTTTACTTGCTTCCAGGAAAATTTCCACGTTTTTCCTTAATTTTTTGTGGATTTTCTCGTAACATATTCACGTCATCCGCATAGACAAGCAGCTGATGTAACCCGTTCAATTCCAAACCCTCTCTGTTATCCTGGACTTTCCTAATGGCATACTCTAGAGCAAAGTTAAAAAGTAAAGGTGATAGTGCATCTCCTTGCTTTAGCCCGCAGTGAATTGGAAACGCATCTGACAGAAACTGATCTATACGGACGGACTCTGCTGTAAGTTTCACTAAGACACATTTTAATTAATCGAACTAGTTTCTTGGGAATACCAAATTCAATAAGAATATCATATAAAACTTCTCTCTTAACCGAGTCATACGCCTTTTTGAAATCTATGAATAACTGATGTACTGTACCCTTATACTCCCAATTTTTCTCCATTATCTGTCGAATACAAAATATCAATAATAATAATAATAATAATAATAATAATAATAATAATAATAATAATAATAATAATAATTTTATATATGGTATTCTCTATCTATGATTCTAACCCCTCTCACCAGAAATCTCAATGCGCACCCTCATAACAAAAATTGGGGCCTGCTCGGCTGCTAGTTCCCTGATGTTGCAGGCATCTGGGACGCCTTCAAGCGAGGGAAGATCGCCAGCTTGATCGGGGTGGAGAGCGGCCACGCGCTGGACAGTCGGATGGCCATGCTGAGGACCTTGTACGAGCTGGGGGCGCGCTACGTCACCCTGACGCACTCCTGCAACACCCCCTGGTGAGCAGCTGACATCACTACGCTGGCAAACAGATTGTTTTATCTAGTGGCTTATTTGGCTTACAGCTGAGATTAAAAAGATCGCGGAGTATAGGTTAGAGTCGTGCACGAAAAATAGAAAATAAGATATACAGTGAAACCACTCCTTGCGGACACCCCCAAGATACGGACACTCCTCATATACGGACAGATTTTTATGTCCCAACTGAAATAATATAGAAATAATGATGAATTTAACTCTCGTTTACGGACACTCTCAGGCCCGATTGTATAAACCATTTAATCTTAGATCAGAGGTTAAATTGATCCTTGTTTCAGCTGAACTTGGAATTTTGTGTTGTATAAAGTCTAATCTGAGATTAATTTGTCTCAAACTAAAGTCAACTTTGACTGAAGAAATTTCTCCGATTAAGTTAGATGATCCAAGTTCAGTTATTTCTTTTCTGTTTGAAATATACGAGTGACAGATTGTGCAAATAAAATATCCATTATTATTAATATTAATAGATATGATAGGTACATTTATATATATTGCTTTCAATTTCTTGCCTTAATACACAAACAATCTTATATTTTATAAGGCTCTATCGTGTTCAGCAGTATCAAATAACATAACCTATAATTATATTATGTTTATAACAACCATTAATTATTAACGGATATGATAGGTACATTCATAAATTTTCAATTAACTGTATTACTAAACGAAAATTGTCGTTTTATAAAGCTTTATTATGTTTAGCAGTATCAAACACCATAACATGATAACAACTCGGAGAACAGTAACCTTCTTCTTATTGTCCCCCATTATTTACATTGCACAAAAAACCAGTGTCTCCAACAGAGTTTACGGAAAGTCGTCAAAAAGTAGTTGTAAAGTCGCTAGATTTCTCATTATCGACAAAGAAAGATTAAATTTTGTCAGTATGGGGTGCTAAAAAGGTCGCTAAATTCCTATTTAAGCAATATAAAAGTTAAAAGAAATTGTTGTTGAAAAAGAGTTAAAGTCGCTAGATTGGCAACACTGAACAAACCTGTCCGCGCATCACGTTTTTCACCTGTTTATGCGATGTTGCCAAATCCTTTTCACGTGAACTTAGATTTCATTTGAACCAAGGTAATTTGATCGCAGGAAAGTTTTATACAATAGAAGAAGTGTCTGAACTCGGTTCACTTTTCGATCTTCGATCAAAGTTGATCTTTAGTCAGGGAGATTTATACAATTGGGCCTCAGACACGGACACGGACAGCTGTTTCACAGTCCTAAAGCTTGCTTCACCTCCTGACTGCGACAGAACTTGGCTTCCACGAGATTTAGGCCCAATTGTATAAAACTCCCTGACTAAAGATCAACTTTGATCGAAGATCGAAAAGTGAACCGAGTTCAGACACTTCTTCTATTGTATAAAACTGTTCTGCGATCAAATTACCTTGGTTCAAAAGCAATCTAAGTTCACGTGAAAAGGATTTGGCAACATCGCATAAACAGGTGAAATACGTGATGCGCGGACCATGTTATACACAAAGAATTTGTATTACAAACTCTTTGGTTATACAGGTTTGTTCAGTGTTGCCAATCTAGCGACTTTAACTCTTTTTCAACAACAATTTCTTTTAACGTTTATATTGCTTAAATAGGGATTTGGTGACCTTTTTAGCACCCCATAGTGACAAAATTTAATCTTTTTCTTTTTCATTATCTTCACTTTCGCATTGTAGCCTACACGAGAAGTTTTTCTATTGCCTATAGTACAGTCCTAGGTTTATTGCATCTATTTATTTATAGTTAGAAATAAAATTTAGGTTTATTTTATTTTAATTATTTGTTTATTTATTTACTTATTTATTTATTTATTTATTTCGTTACTTTTATTTAATTGCTGCAATTATTGTATAACTGTAATGGTATTATTGTATATTATATATCACTGCCACCGGGTGTATACCCAATTGCAGTGTTAATAAATAAATACATACATTACATAAAATAATAGTACATTATGCAACGAGCCTACAATGGTAGTAATTAAGACGCAAGTATGTTTGTTTATGAAACTCGCTTGCGCTCGTTTCATAATTTTCATACGAGCGTCTTAATTACCATTATAGGCAAGTTTCATACGACTTTTTATGCTCGACCATATTTATAACTTGAAATTATTCAAAAGTAGGTCATGTTATGGTTATGTGAGTAGCGAACTGACCTGAATTGTGAGATGTGCGCAGACGCGAAAGTATTGATTTTTTCCGAGGCCGAATGTCATTGACCTTGATATAACGTAAAGAATAAGATGAACATTAATCTTGATATAACCTGGAAATTGATTTAAAATTGAAAAACGAGATGACAAATTGAATTTATTTGATTACAATTAACGCTAATTATTATAGTAACAGAACATAACCTTCTGGGACAGTATTGGATTTCCAGCCTCCGCGACTTTTCGCTAATTGTCTTTCGATTGCATATCCGAGAATAATCTATACTTGCAGTTTTATAATGGTACAATGGTGATTTGTCATTGGCTGAACACCTGAACTTTAATGAATAGGTGTACTTTAATGAGGTCCATTAAAAGGCTACTACCAGGTGTATAATTACTACGTTTCGGCATGGTCGAGCATAAACATATTTAAAGATTTTAATGGAAATAAATATTTTTATCCACCTTGTTAACAAGGAAATTGTTTTTGTCTTTCTGTGTGACTGCCCGTTTACAGAGATTGCTCGCGAACTCTTAGATAGGTTTTGTTCAGTATCCACGCGATACATGTCAAATTCAATATTTCTGATATCCAATCATATTGATTTACTTAACATCGCCTCTCACTATATGACTTATAAATATGGCTAAGGCACTTGTACTAGACTTTCCTTACTCATGTCTACAGTCAGAAATGAACCGAATAAAATCCGATTGGAAGGTTGCCGCGGGAATCACTGCATTTGTGCCTGTTTCGTGTTCCAGGGCGGATTCATCGCCAGCTGACGATGCCAGCACAGGGGTGCCAACAGAGCACAACGGACTCTCCGAGTTTGGAAAGGTAATGCAGCCGCAGCTGTGTACCGCCCTGCATTTGGTATATTTTAATGTTCTTTATGTGGAAGTTTTACTTCTGGTTGAGTATTACAGAATGTCCTATGGCCTTAACTCTGTCAGGTAAAATAAAACCATAATAATAACAATAATAATAATACTAATAATAATAATAATAAAAATAATAATAGTCTATTAACACTATCAGCCTGATATCACACTCCACGAAGATTCTTCTGCGAATACTGAAACGACGTTTTTATTCTAAGAACAGTTTGGCTTCAGGAAGGGAAAAAAGTGCTACGGATAATCGGCGAAAGATACCTAGAGAAGAATAAAGAAATGTATGTAACTTAGTATTTGTGGACTTAGAAAAGGCGTTTGACAAAATGAATTGGAATAAACTGATGGGATCCTAAAGAAAATTAGCGTGGATTGGAGAGAGATGAGACTGTTCAATAATCTTTATATGAAACAACGAGTCAAAGTCAGGATAGGAGAAGAAATGTCAGAAGGAAGTGAAATAGGATATACAACAAGGATGCCCTTTATCACGTACTCTGTTCAACATCTACTTGGAGGATTTAGTGAAGAACTGTTTTCAGAACATGGGAGGAGTGATAGTAGGAGGAAGAAGAATAATGTGTATAAGATTTCCTGACGATATGGCGTTGTTAGCAGAAGAGGAGACGATACTAAGGGATATGCTACTGGAGCTAAATGACAGCTGTGAGCAGTATGGGATGAAGATAAATGCAAACAAGACAAAGACCATGGTCATAGGAGGAAAAGTAAAGACAGTAAACGTGCGAATTCTAAATGAGGCAGTAGAGCAAGTGGACAGCTTCAAATACTTGGGGTGTACTATAAGCAGTAACATGAGCTGCTGCCAGGAAGTCAAAAGGAGGATAGCAATGGCCAAGGAAGCTTTTAATAGGAAAAGGAGCATCTTCTGCGGACCTCTGGAAAAAGAACTAAGAAAGAGACTAGTGAAGTGCTTTGTGTGGAGTCTGGCATTGTATGGTGCAGAAACATGGACATTACGACGGAGTGAAGAGAAGCGAATAGAAGCATTTGAAATGTGGATATGGAGAAGAATGGAGTGTGTGAAGTGGACAGACAGAATAAGAAACGAAGCTGTGTTGGAAAGAGTGGGTGAAGAGAGAATGATGCTGAAACTGATCAGGAAGAGAAAAGGAATTGGTTGGGTCACTGGCTGAGAAGAAACTGCCTACTGAAGGATGCACGGGAAGGAATGGTGAACGGGAGAAGAGTTCGGGGCAGGAGAAGATATCAGATGATAGACGACATTAAGATATATGGATCATATGAGGAGACAAAGAGGAAGGCAGAAAATAGAAAAGGCTGGAGAATGCTGGGTTTGTAGTGAAATACCTGTCCTTGGGCAGAACACTATGAATTTATTATTATTGTTATTATTATTATTGTTATTACTATTATTGTTATTACCAGGGGACGGATTTATATGGACTAAAAATATATGAAATATGTAAATATATATGTAGTTATTTTTACCAAAATATGGAATTAAATATGGATTTTTACCAAAATATGGAATTAAATATGGACTTAAAATTATAAAAAAATGACTATGTACGTTAAATATTGGTACATTTTAATCAAACTAAACAAAAAATATAATGGACGTACCTTATCTTCCAATGTAGTTTCAACAAAACACAATTTTTATTGTCTGTTACCATAACAATAGGTTACAAACATTTCTTTCAAGTGCTGAAAAGTGAATCTTCTTCTATTGTCTCTGAGGATAGATTTATACTGACTAAAAGAGCGTTCGACGTCACAAGAAGTAACTGGTACATAATTCAATTTCACAATGTCTGCTGGGGATAAGTCCAAGTTAATCTTCACTGTTGATTCACCACTCATCACAGCAACAACCTTTTGTAGTTCTTCATATCCAGGGTTTTTTGAAAGTACAGTGTCCACCTTAGCTCTTACTGCATCTGCAACTTTACCTCTACCACGATTCAGTTGTTCCACAGTACTATTTATAATTTCAAAACTTTCAGATAGTGAAAGGTGCCTATTTTGGAGACTTTTGAGCGTTTTTATGATGCATGAAAATGTATGCTGAATGTGAGCTAAGTCATTCTTCACACTTATGTCACAGGTAACTGTTTTCGCAGTATCAATTGAGACTGCATCTTCAGAGTCCAATGCAAGGAGAACATTGTTAATAGAGTCTATATGTTCGGCATAATATTCAACTGCTTCTAGCCATGTACCCCATCTAGTTAAAATTGGCTTTGGTGGCAATGGAATTTCAGGGTACATTTCTTTCAACACGTTAACTCTACTGGGAGCTTTGAGAAATACTTTTTTCACTGATGAAATCAACA